>NC_136958.1:31213505-31353505 GCF_032717465.1 Coenobita brevimanus | reverse complement strand
CAAGTACTTGTCTTACTCAAGTGAGCAATTATCGTACATCGCCACCCCAGTGCAACCCCCACCGCCCACCGAAGTATTCGTGGTCACTGACAGGGTTGCCAGGTCTGGCCTTTTAAGGACAATCTGTTCTCTTTGAGCTCAGGTTGTCCTTTTTATTCTAAGTAAGAAAAGGACAGCCTGAATATGTCCTTTTCTGTCCTTTTTTTTTCAGTCTCTTTACTTCGCACCATTTACCCTGTATATATATATATATATATATATATATATATATAAAATTTAAACTAAGTCGGGTAAGAGGCTCGATCAGGTCCAATACATGTTCGTTCGACAGGGATCAGGAGGTAAAGACTAGGGAGCTGGGTTGCCATTCGTACGATAATTATCGTACAAGTACGATTAAACTGCGTCTGGTACATGTACGATACCTTTTCTTATTATCGTACATTCTTTACGATAATTCTGTGTTTTATGGCATAAGAGTTTCAACTAAAATAAATGATAATTAAAAAAAAAGCCTTTTCATCAAGAGTAAATCTTTTCCATAGATAGTATGTTATCTGTGCAATGAAAAGTCGTAATTTTCCTTAGTGTACGTAAGGTAATTGAATCTATGAGATAGCTAGGCTTGTTGTACTTGTACTGTACGAAATGTACAGGCACATTTCAAGACACATTAACGATTGACCGTTACTTGATATTCGTCAGTCGTCATATGGGCGCTGTCGCCTCAGTGACAGGCTCACTACTAGAGCTAGAAATCAAACACCGCTTCCATGTCTTCTAATATGGGTGATAAGGAGCAGAACAGCAAGCAGGAACTGCTTCCTGTAACGCCACAAAAAAAGAAAAAGGTAAGCTATATGGTGTAGTTTTAGGCCGCTGTTCCTTTACAATTTAAAGTTGTTCTTGTACATGTTAAAGTGCAAGCCCAGACAAAGAACGATATGGAATTCTGTTAACAAGTGTGAATGTCGTAACAAACACGATAAAAGTGTTTTGATCTGACATAACTTAAATTTCCCGTTCTGTGTCAGTACACAAATGTGTTACACACGTCAGGAGGCATTCCATTTTAATACAGAGAAAGGAATAGTTAAAGAATTTTTGTGTGATTGTATACAGTATAAAAGAAATATTTATTTTGATACCAAGAAAGAATTACCTAAAAGTATCTTGTGTAATCAGTGATTTGTAAACAGTGTAGAGGAACTGTTTATTTTATTTAATAAAGATTGATGAACTTATCTAAATTGAATATAAATGATACCTGCTGTATAGTATTTACATTAGCCATTACATATATCGAAACATGATTTTCCATTTTTTTTTTTTTTACATGAGACTAATGCCGTTTATATAAATTTATAACACAATTGAAGACATGTGTCGGTAAGAACTCCATCATTTATCATCATCACATTACTGTAGAGCGTAGTGGAGTAGTAGCAGTAAAAATATTTGATAATTTTCACAGGCATCCGATATATTTTTACGATAATTTGGGTGGAAAAACGATAATTTTGAAACATCAGTACGATTACTCGATCAAAAAAAATTGGCAACCTTGCTACGGAGGGCGTTAGTAATGGTGAGTTTGGTGGTTAACCCTTTAAGTCCTAATCACATCGATTGATGCGATTTGAGTTTTATGCCAAAATGCCTAATCACATCAATTGAACACGGCCTGTAAAAAACTGCAGAGTGCTAGCTCCACCCCGATTATGACGTGCATGGCTTCAGGCCAATGAGAACTCGCCCCTGATGTGGCGTGAGGGGGGATCGGACCAACCCGGGCAGTGGGGGGCACCCCCCTCTCGGCCGCCTCCATGCCGCCCTCTTCTCCACACCCTCACGCCCTCCTTGTCCTCCATCACTCTCCCACCCTTCCACGCAACTGCATCTCTTCTCCCACAGCAACCTGCGTCCCTTCCCACCCTCTCTTGTCCCTCCTTCCTCCCTGCTAACCTCGTCCCCTCCCCAAACCCCACTCCATCTCTCCCTCCTTGTCCCTCACTACCCTTCCAACCTCTATCAGGTCCCCGAGTGTCAGGCCTGATGTACGTACCTGTTTCATATTACTTCTACTTCTTCCCAAATTTTTACACCTCATTCTGTTCATTTCTTATATCGTACCTACCGGTTTCTGTACGTACGTAGTTGGAGAATGCTGTATTGTGTACTACATACGACGCATCTTATTAATTATTTTTCATTCTCCCTACCTGCCCAGATTAGCACCTCTGAGTAGTGTCCGTCTGTGTTAGTTTTCGAAAGACTGTGAGGCCTTGTAGGGCTACTCCCCGCACCTGTTTCATCTCCCCACACATACAAACACACCTGTTTTCATGGCTGATGTGATAAATTCCAATGAAATGATGTTTCCACAAGAGAATTTGCTTGTTACCGAAACTGTAATGATAAGTGTAATGAAGTGTAATGATAATGTGATAACTGTAATGGTGTGATAAATGTGTAACGAGAAGTTGGGACAGTAAAAAGAGAAATCAGAAACAAATTAGTTTTTTTTTTCCCTTTCTTATGCATGCATTTATAGCATTATTCAACTTTATTTTGATGTCCTTGATGGTTATAAACATTTATATGCGTCTGTGTTAGTTTTGAAATGACTATGAGGCTTTGTAGGACTACTCCCCACACCTGTTTTATCTCCCCACACCTACATACACACCTGTTTTTATGGCTGGTATGACAAATCCCATTGAAATGGAGGGTTTCCCCAATAGAATATGGTTGTTGCCAAAATTTTTCTCTCCAATTACCACCAAGGCCTACTCCCCACACTAGTTATCTCCCCACACCTACATACACACCTTTTTTTTCATGGTAGATGTCACAGAACACGATGAAGTGCTTTCTTTTTCATGCGAAAAGCTGGTTATTTCCAATCCCCGTACCTATAGGCCTACTCTCCACAGCCTACGTTATCTCCCCACAGTCTAGTAATCTCCCCACACCTACATACACCTGTTTTCATGGTTAGTGTGACAAAACATTTTGAAATTACCTGTTTCAATAAGAAAAATAGGTAGTTATTAAAATGTTCATGTTTTCGATTGTTTTCGAGGGGTAACTATGACAAACTTCTTTTGAACTTGGACGCGCGATTGTGCGGTAACCATTAGGCCTACGGGGGTACGAATTGCGTTGTCAGGTATGTAAATTCTTCCTCTTTACCCAGAACACAGTCAATTTGCCCTTGGTGAAAGTCGCCAAAACACCCCCGAATTGCGGTTGTGTGAGGTATCCTGCCGGAAACAATCGCAGTCTTAAGGGGTTAAGCAAGGTTGGACGTGATGGTCACTTACATTAGCTGTCTTTATTACTTACGTTTGTGAAATTTCAATCAAGAGATAGTTTGCAGAGTTTATTAATATTGTTATTACAGTATTATAGTAGCATATGCAAGAATCAGTTGAAGCAGTGATAATAATAGCCAGACCAGAGAGGAAAATGAAGACTGCTCCTTTGATGAAATTGTCTCCAGTGAACTTTACAAATCCACACAAAATGATATGGTAACACTCTCTCTCTCTCTCTCTCTCTCTCTTTAAGTAGAATTTGTCCTTCTGGGAGGGCAAATTTCCTTTTTTAAACGTATGTCCTTTTTCTCACTAAAACATCTGGCAACCCTGATCACTGATGACTGATCAGAACGAGTCAGTTGATTTAGGAAGAGGATGGAAGGAGGATGTGTGCGTCTGTACGGTAGGCTACATGTTGCAGAGCGTGCAGGCAAGGTTGCCCAAGTATCCATAATATCTTCTTTTATCTGTATCATGTCTATAGTAGCATAATATTTCCTGTTTTTAGCTATTTAGTACCGGGCATATGAAAAATGACTATATATCAGTATACTCTTTATTCATTGTACAGGCTATTATTATTTATGTGAAGTGTTTACACTGTCAACATGCTATTTATCCATTGTACAGGCTACTATTATTATGTCAAGTGTTTACACACACACTCTCTCTCTATGACGGAATTTCTGTAGTTATTTCATGAAATCCCTGCTCCTCCTTCATACGTTCAGTGATAATTTATTAATGTGACGAGAGGATGGCTTTAGAGATTCCATCTCCACTCATAAACTCGCTCCTTTACTCTTTCACTTTCATTTCTCGCTGCTCTCTTCTTGTTTCTTATTTCACATCACATTTCACTCTCCTCCCGTTCTCGATACTGGCTTTATTTTAACTGTGTGTGTGTGTGTGTGTGTGTGTGTGTGTGTGTGTGTGTTTTGTTCTTCATTCCTTTCTCAGCCATGAACACTCTGGTTCGTACATCACTTGTCCATCTCCTTACATCTTCGTCTTACTTTTGCCCTGCACATTAATATTCTCTAGTTCATATTCACTTTTCGGAGATCGATATTTTACCACTGCACACACACACACACACACACACACACACACACACACACACACACACACACACACACACACACAGTTTTCCTAACGCAACATGTGAGTGAAACCACCAGAAAAAGAGGACTCGATGTATCCTCAATGCTAGATCTCATATGTACTAGGCAAGAAAATGATATTGACAGTTTAATATATCACCCTCCATTCGGCAAAAGCGACCATGCAGTACTAAACTGCAACTTCAGGATAGCATATGACATAGTTAACAGCAATGAAAGTTACAAAAAGGGCCTAAACTATAAAAAGGGAAATTATCATGACCTAAAGAGGCACTTCTTAGAAATTGATTGGGAAAAGGAACTTGGAGGACAAGATTTAAATGCTGTATATAAAAATTCTGTGAAATTTATGAAATACGAGTCCAGAAGTACATCGCACAGCACAAAGAAGCAGAAAAGAAAATACAGAAATGGTTCAATACAGAATGTAAAAAAATCAAAAGAAAGAAGAGATTTGTTGTGGAAGAGATATAGAAGACACAATAGTGAAAGGGCATATAATAATTACAAACAGGCAAGAAACGATTATACAAGAATAAGGAGGGAAGCCCAAAAACAGTTTGAGGAGGATATCATAAATAAAAGTAGTGATCAACCGAAGCTATTTTACAGCTACATCAGAAGCAAAACCAAAGTAAATGATAAAATAAAATCCATTACGGACGAGGGAATCACCTATACACAAGAGAAGGCTATTTGTGAAGCACTAAATAAGACTTTCCAATCAGTTTTTACAGAAGAAAAAATTTTTGAGAGGGATTATGTGGAACATGCATGCCCACACATACTACCAGATATACAAACATCAGAAAAAGTAATACAGGAGGAGTTAAGTAAATTAGACAGAGGAAAAGCAAATGGTCCTGATGAAATTTCATGTTGGGTGCCACGAGAATGTACAAAGGAGTTCAGTAAACCATTATTTTTAATTTTCAAAAAATCCTTGAGTCAAGGTAAACTACCTGATATTTGGAAGAAAGCATTGTCCCCTTATTCAAGAAAGGGAATAGACAAAATCCACTCAACTACCGACCAGTATCACTGACCAGTGTTGTAAGGAAGGTATTAGAAAAGCTTGTAAGAAAAGCTTGGGTAAATCATCTAGAAGAACACAATATGATAACAGAAAGACAGTTTGGTTTCAGAAAAGGAAAATCATGTGTTACTAATCTGTTGAGCTACTATGACAAAGTAACAGACACAATACAGGAAAGAGATGGATGGGTGGACAGTATCTATTTAGATTTCAAGAAAGCATTTGACACAGTACCACACCAAAGACTCTTATGGAAACTGTACCATCAAGGAGGAATTCCAGGCAAACTGTATTGTTGGATTCAAGATTTTCTCATAAAAAGAGAAATGAGAACAGTACTAAGGGGAAATTACTCATCACGGAAAAAAGTGACTAGTGGAGTACCACAGGGCTCAGTGCTGGCACCAATCATGTTTTTAGTGTATATAAATGATATAGAGAGTAACACAGGAAATGAAAGCTATCTAAATATGTTTGCAGATGATGCAAAAATACAAAGGAGAATTACTAACACAGACTCTTGTAAAGAGCTACAAGAAGAATTAAATAAACTTCATGAATGGAGTGATACATGACAAATGGAATTCAGTGTGGACAAGTGTCATGTAATCAAGTTTGGTAAAAGTGGAAAAAGACCTGATTGGGACTATACGTTAGGAAATAAAACCCTACACACATCAGAAAGAGAGAAGGACGTAGGTGTGATTATCAATAACAGACTATCTCCGGCTGACCACATCAGTGAGAAGGTACAGAACATGTATACACTGCTTGCAAATATGAGAATAGCATTCACATACATAAATGAAGACATGCTAAGAAGGATAATAACATCATTCATCAGACCAACCCTGAAGTATGCATCAGTAGTCTGGAGTCCTCATCTCAAAAAACGCATAGACAAGATTGAAAAAGTTCAAAGGGCCGCTACAAGATGGGTACCAAGCTTAAGGGATCTAAGCTATGAAGAAAGACTAAATAAACTGAATCTACGAACACTACAGGAGAGAAGGAAAAAAGTTGACATGATAATGCTATATAAATGCACATCAGGGAAGGAGAAAATAGACATAAATGATTACTTAACCAATGGGGAAGCATCAGCAAGAGGACACTGCAAAAAACTGCATAAGAAGAGAGGTGATAAAGACGTAAGGAAATTCAGTTTCCCAAACAGAGCAATTGATCAGTGGAATGCACTACCGAATGAAATAGTGTGTGCCAAAACAATTCACAAATTTAAGGATATGTACGATAAATATGGTTTAAGACACGGGACAGTACGAGCTTGACTCATTCCTGTAAAGATACAATTAGGTAAGAACACACACACACACACACACACACACACACACACACACACACACACACACACACACACACACACCGCTTGCTGGCTCAGTGGTAACGTTCTCTTTTGTCATCTGGTAGACGGGAGTTTGCGCCTCGCTCAGGTTGAAAAGGTTTCACTGACGAACTGGGTGGTTATTCTCCTCCTAGAGCAAGGGGATGGGTGTGTGCATGTGTGAAGGTTACAGCCTTGCCCTTAGATCGGACTATATGAGCTCTCAGCTTCCTTCCGGGAGAGTAAAAGCTGACGATCACGACCATCAAGTGATCCTGACCGACCCGGTGAATTACATGTGAAAAGATAGGACAAATATGGCATTTCCATTGGAGTTCAGTTTGGTAAGAGTGGTTTTTTGTCATCGTCGATTAAGTCGCACCCAGTTGAGTCTCAATTGGTGGGTGTAACTGGTCGTTGTAACTTAGAGGAATGGTTTGTTGTTGCTATGATCGATTGAGTAGCATCCAGTTGAGTCCAAATTGGTAGGTATAATTGGTTTTTGTTGTAGTCGGTCTTAATCTCCTACAGAGCCAGGGGGGATCCAGTGAGCCCCTCAATGGCCCTGGGATACCATTGTATCCATAGCAGAATCAAATATTTCTCTTGTAAGACTATTTATTTCTCCTTTCAGGTGTTTGAAGGAGTTATAGTGACGATGATACGGTTTCTTTAACGTCTTACGTAATTCTCTTTTGAATAATCCTTGACTGAGGAATTTTCTTGTGATCTGGTGGATTCATGTAGAAAAGTTTTCCAAATTTGTAATTGCCGTAGCAGTTGAGACATATACACCGTACTCTAGGTATGTTTCCTGACAAATTTGGGTATGATACAGCTTCAAAATTATAATCATCTCTTTTTTAAAGAGTTTTGTTGGTATAACCTTGGTTTCTATTTTGATATTAATTTCCAAAAAGCTTGCTTGGCAGTGGTCGGTGTTTTCTTTATTTAATACTAGTGCTTCAGGATATAATTCTTTTATCCTTTCATTCATTTCTCCATCATTGTTTATGGATATTAGATCATTAATGAATCGTCTAGTTTTGTTATATCTCATCATAACTGAATATTGAACTTTTGACATTCGTTCCATCCACTTGAATTCATAACTATATATGTATAGATTTGCCATGAATGAGGCTGGGTCTGTTCCTATGGGTATTCCTATGCACTGTTTGAAAACCATATTTCCACAAGTAAAAGAGCAGTTTTCTACCAGGTAATTTGTCATATCTATTATCTGATCATCTGCGAACGTCAAGTTTTTGCCATCTCTTTTATTTACACACACACACACACACACACACACACACACACATAGACAGATAGATATGCAATTAATCACAGGAGAAAGGAAAATAGGGACAGCAGGTACTTTCGTAAATTGCTTCTTGAGACAGAGTGACACAAAGACGTGAGAGAGGGGGGGGGGGCTTAAAAACACACCTGCAGCGAGGAGGGGGACACAGAACAATGGGGGAATTTCACGTTTTGACCTCTAGAAATAGATAAGGATATCAGAGAACGTTCCCCGTGCCCTTTTAATCTTCCTAAGAGATTAGTCGGGTAACTTACCTTAGGCTAATCCCTAACATGATCCTAGGTCGCAACCCTTACCACATGCTGTGTCAAACTGTTGTATACATATATGATGTTATATACAGTACATTCTACAAAGGAGAAAAACTTTCTTTGACTCCTATATTTTAGCTCTCTATCTCTCCTGCTTTCCAGTTTTCGAGTTCAGTATATGCCATTCCTATTCTGCAATTTCTCTTAAAAGAAACTATAATGACTAGGTTTTTCATTGTCCCACCCTGCAATTGATCTCGCATCCGTTCAGAGAACAGGCCACTAGACAAAAACAAGAAATGTTAAAGAAGAGAGTAAGCAGAGAAAAATAGAAGTACAGGAAGAGAGGGATTAATACGGGAAGGAAGGGAAGAAGAAAACTGGATAAAATAAAGTAGGATAAAGGAAAAACAAACAATCACTGTAGAAAAATGAAGATAAGAAAAAGAAAGAATAAAATGAGTAGAGGAAGAGGACGGAAAATATAAGCATGGATTGAAGGTAAGTGTGAACTAATCAGAGGTGATTGACAGAGAGAAGAGGAAGTAAAAACAGCGACAGCACAGATAGAGGGCTGAGAGCATCATTAAAGACACGAATATACTAAGAGAAGGGGAGATGCGCTAGCAGAGTGATAAAGAGATAAGAATGGGAAAAAAACAAAAGAATGTGGATATAGAGTGGACACACTATAAGGAGAAAAAGCACAGAAAGAAGATAATGTAAAAACGAGAGTGAGAGAGAGAGAGAGAGAGAGAGAGAGAGAGATTGAAGTGTGACATATAGTGATAGCAGCCCCTCCTCGTAAAACAAGTAACTCAAAGTCAAATGGCCACCCCTTAAGGGATTATGACGTCTGGCAATAGATAGATAGAAAGATAGAAGACTGTTCATTCTTAGTGCACCAACGACTGAGACCTGATGATATGGGTGAACGATGAGGAAGAAACAGTAGGAAGAGATAGAGCGGAAATGCCAGGAGGAAGAGAAGAAGAGGAGAAGGAAGAATAAGATTATATGAGGAAGTGGGGGAACAGGAAGGATACAATAAAGAGACAAAGGGAATGGGGCGAAGAAGAGGATGAGGAATAACAAGAATATGGGAATACGATCAAGCCCATTTAACTTGTTCCTGACACATTAGTAATAAAGGCAATGGAGGAGGGTAAAGACTTAGGGCAATACGTATTTGACTATAGCGAAGTTGTGAGAGCTGTTGATGGCAATGATGGGAGCGGTGACAAAACAATAGCAAGGGATATGGGAATGTATGGCAGTGCTGGGCCGATATCATAGCGGTAGTGGTGATGGTGATGGTGATAGTGGTGACTGTGATGGTTGTGGTTGTGCTGTGCTATCCATGGGAATGAATAAAACGTTATAACCTCACTGTAATGTTGCCCCATTCAATACAACGGCATTCGATCGAGTCTGGCATAAAATTTTAATTTCCAAACTGTCCTCTTAAGGTTTCTGTCCTTCTATCTGTGTCTTCATCTATAGCTTCCTTTCTTGTCGTTCAATAGCTGCAGTTGTTGACGGCCACCGTTTTTCTCCTAGATTTATCAACAGTGGTGTTCCTCGGGGCGTTGTCCTATCACCAACTCTCTTCTTTTTAATCGTCGATAATCTGCTAAGCTAACCCTATTCACTCATAGGCTGATGATTCCACCCATCACCTTTCCATTCGGATCCCGCAACGGCCATCTAAGCAGTTACTTCAACAAACAAGGGAAGAGGCTATGGCACACCTAATGTCTGACTTGGCTCATATCTCTGATTGGGGTAAAAGTAATCTTGTTGTGCTTAATGCTTGAAAGACTCAGTTCTTACACCCATCAGCTTGACAAAATCTTCCACGGGAGTACTTACTAATGTATAATAATATTCAGCTCAATTCTTCATCATCCTTAAACATACTTGGGGCTTCATTCTCTCAGAATTTGTCTTGGAAAGATCATATTACTTTTCTTGTAAAATCTATCTCCAAGAGATTAGTTGTGCTAAGCTGACTCCGTACCTTCTTTACCCCTGCACAATTGTTGACTTTATACACGGGTTTTATTCGCCCCTGGGTAGAGTACAACTCTCATGTATAAGGAGGCTCCCCACATACAGCTCTTCTCAATAGGATGGAGTCTAGGCTTTTCATCTCATTAACTCACCTCTTACTGGCTCCCTTCAACCTGTCTCTTCGCTGCATTGTTGCATCTTTATCTCTTTTCTGTCACTGCTTTAATTGTCACTGCTCCTCTGAGCTGTCTGCTTGCATCCCTCCACCTCTACGATGGGCGCGAAGCTCCCGTCTAGGAACAAACTCTCATCCCTTTCCTGTCCATCTCTCTAATGCAAGAGTTAACCTTTACTCCCAGTCCTTCATTTATGCAGCAGATCAACTAAAGAATTGTCTCCCTCTGTATTTTCTACTTCCTATGATCTCCAGTCTTTCAAACGCAATGTGTCCAGGCATCCCAAAATGAACGAAACTTGAATTTGGCTCTTTTGTATTTTTTTTTTTTCTTGGAAGGAATGGTTTGTGGGTTCCTGGCCTTTAGTTCCTTCGTCCTTGCCTAAAAAAAAAATGCTGTGCATACCCCATGTATCTCATTCTCACGTGCAGCACAGCAATGCCTTCACGTGGTGGCACCAATATGAATGAGATGCCCTAACATCAAACCATCGCGCAGTCCCTCTCTTCCAATTCCCCGAGAAGAAGATGGTGAACCGAAGAAGAAGGGCAGTTTCGGAGTTTCGGCCCATCAACGGGTTTACATTCAGATAAGCCTGGGGCTGAAACTACTACTACTTCTACTAATGTTGTTCGTGCCGCAGCTGCTGCTATGACCAAAGAATATAGAGAAAGATATGAGGGGACAGTCGCACCATCCCTGTGTAACTCAAGGTGACAGTGGCTCCCCAAGCGGCGCACACGGAAACAGCGGGAGAATGTAAACATCATGCCAGGGAGTCAGTTCTGTGCTGCTATTAACTGAAGAAATTCTAGGCAAAAAAGGCCGGGATTATCATTTTTTCGATTCCCAAAGGACAAGGAAAGGTGAGTGAGGTAAATTTTTAGAAGTAACCAACGTTTTTTCCCTGAAAATTTTTTTGTGTTTCGATGCCAAATAGTGTGTTTCAGTTAATTCTGACCTTGATTTTTGGGGGAAAATCCCCGTTTTGGATATTTGAGGAAAAATTACCAAAGTGGGATTATCTGCCCAAATCAAGAAAAAAAAAAAAATTTGCATTGTACTAACCTAACCTAACATACTGCAACCTGACCAAACCAAACTTAACCTATCCTAACCTAACCCAACCTATCTTAACCTAACCTAACCCAACCCAACCTATCCAAATCTAACCCAACCTATCCTATCTTAACGTAACCTAACCTATCCAAACCTAACCTAACCCAACCTAACCTAACCCAACCCAACCTAACCAAACCCAATACAACCTAACCAAACCCAATACAACCTAACCTAACCTAACCTGACCTACCTTGAAGGGTCTAGTTCCGAGTCGACGATCCAGGTTGAGAGTCATCTGGGTCCTCCACCTCCTCTTCCTCCACTTCTGCTGACTCTGGTTCAGGTTCCACTTCTGCCACAGTGTACCGTCACTGCACTCGAGGTTCCTGTGGAGGGTACAATGTAGCCACCGCGATGAGGAAGTCGTGTAAAGCTTCCTTAGGTGGCCTATGGAGGAATAAATACCGAACAAAGTATTGCTTGAAGTACTCCACCCTCAAGCCCGGTCTCTTGGTCCACTCCTTTATGTCCCTCCACAAACGCTCCACATTTTGTGTGTGAATGAACGAGTGCACCAGGTCCACGTAATTGTCCTTGTAGTTAATAACGTGGTGAGTGTACCCTTGCAGTGGAAGACGCATGTACCCCCTCCAACCGTCACTGATGATTACTGATCCCTCCTTTATATATTTTTTTATGTAGTATGTGAGGGTAGCAGCACTGCGATCTTGAAAACCCTCATCAACCAGAGGAACAATGAAGAATCTTTTACTTTCACGCTTGATACCCCCAAACAGCCAAACTTCTCTGAGTGGGCGTCCATGTTCGTACTTATCATGTACAAAGAATGTCTCATACACCTCCACAATGATGTCCTGTCCACCTATTTGCTGTTGGTTATCCAACCACGACAACGTAACCTCAGAACAGAAAGACCTCCAGTCCACACTTGTGCTAGAACTCCACCCTAAGCACTCGATAACGGCTTCATGATCCCACTGTTTCCTAAGCCAGTGATTAATGAAGAGCACTATTTGCCACGGTGGTATGTGTGAGTTATCTAGAAATGTTCCTTTATAATCAGAGACGGTGAATTTGCACTGGACCTTCCCCTTACTCTTCCGACTTTTCTTCCACCGGTCGCAGTACCACTGATGTCTATCTTCTCGATATTTGCAGGGCAAATTACACTCTTTACACTGTACCTCTCTCGGCAAAACCCAGTGTTTTCTTAGGAGTTCAATCGATGCTTCGTTATTGCTGTGATAGTCCTTGATAATTTGCCAGTAATCCTTGCAACACCCAAAACAAGCTTTGAAATCGACAACACGTTCCTCACCACCGGAGGCCATGACCGTGACTGACTTTCAAATCTCCGGCGTCCTTGGGTCACCCACAAATACTTTAAGCTGATTGGCTGGTTTTACTTACGACTGTTGTGATTGGCTGGTTTCAAAAGTCCCTCTTCCTTTGCAACACGTGATTGGCTGTTTTTAAAACTCACATACATACGAAATTACAAGCCGAGTACACTCGAGTCCAGCCACCTTTGACCGAGTCAAACATGGCGCGACATTTATCCGCTACTAAGAGGTAGCCTAACCTGTCGCTACGTGACTTCCCCTCCAAAATTCGTTCCTCCAACTGAAACTAGGCTTAAAAGGTAAGTCTTAGTTAAACTAGTTCAGGGACGTAATATAATGAAAATCGGTAATGTTGGTTACTTCTAAAGTAATGCCATGAGTGATATATTGTCAATCACATTTTATCTAAACTAAGTTCACGCTGATGAAATTATCAGAAATGTTGATCTGGCTGGTTATTCTCTCATTGTTGCTTTGGTATTTAATTTGCCATGTTTTATCTAGACACTACAAGTGGTTAGGGGAGGGCAGTAATGGTTCGGACAGTGGGATGGTTCGGACAGTGCATTTCCTGAGAAACGTATGGGACCTATGGCCGTGTGATCTTGCGTGAAAGTGGGAGAGTTTATTTACTTCAACAACATGGAACCTCGAACCTAGAAACGCCTCACTTTTTTATGCAGGACAGATTTTATGTTGTTTTTTTTGCATCTCCTATGTAATAATTTGAGTGTATATCATAAGCTCTACCTTTATGAATATGCCAGGCATCGTACTGTGCATTATCTGGGTGGATCTGTGTTGCATGTTGAACATATTGCAATTAAAAACGAATGTTAAACTCTCTCGTGTCAAACTTGAGAATTCCCGTCAATTAATTACATTGATTCGGGATTATTTAGACAGTTGAGGAGGGGGATGGTTCGGACAGTCCGAACTATCCCTCCACTACTACCAAATCATGACCTTATCAAATGATAACGCTACTTTTGATCATTTATATCTGAACACATAGTGAAACACCATTCTTAATACTCTATCTATCTATCTATTGCCAGACGCCTCAATCCCGTTTGGGGTGGCCACAAAATAACAGCCTTCAAGTCGCCCTGTCCCCCACCATTTCACTGCCCTGCTCCCAACTCACACCACCCTCTCTCATATACCTCTCCACCCCATCCCTCCATCTCATCCTCGGCCTCCCCCTCCCTCTTCCCCCCTCCACCTCACTCACATACACTCTCTTCGTCAGTCTTTCACCCTCCATTCTCTCCACATGGCCAAACTACTTCAGTGTGTTCCTCATAACGCTTCCTATCACATCCACATCAACACCACAACGCTCCTTTATAGCCTCATTCGTCAGCCTGTCTCTCCATGTGACTCCACAGGCTCCTCTTAAATAACTAATTTCCACTGCTCTCACTCTTGATTTGTGTCCTTCCAACAACGTCCAAGCTTCACTTCCATACGTTAGAGTTGGTATCACAATACTGTCATGTAGTAACTTCTTCACTTCCATGCTCACTTCCCTGTTTCTTATCACTGCTTTCAAAGAACCAGCAACCTTTCTTCCCTCCTGTACCCTTTCAAGCACTTCACCCTCCAACCTCCATTCTTACTCATCACACTACCCAAGTACTTAAACGTACTCACATTTTCCAATTCCTCACCATCCAACCTCACTGTACAGTCACTGACTTCACCTCTCTCAAAGACCATCACTTTACTCTTCCCTACATTCACCTTTAGATTCCGTTTCTTACACACTCTCCCAAGCTCATCCACCAAGCCTTGCAGCTTCCCTTCGTCTTCACTCAACAACACAGTATCATCTGCAAACAACAGTACAGGGAGTTTCCATACACTATCCTCTCTCACCAGGGCCACTCCAACATCCACTACCATACCTTGTACCTCTTTTATTACCCCATCCATGAACAGATTGAACAACCATGGAGACATGACACATCCCTGTTTCAACCCAACCTCCAAAGAGAAAAATTCATTTAGTTCACCATCCACACGCACTGCAGCCTTAGCACCATCATACATACTCTTCACAGCATTCAACAACTTTCCATCTACGCCATATATTCTTAATACTTTCCACAATCCTTGTCTATCCACCTAGTCATATGCTTTCTCCAAATCCATGAAAACCGCATACAACTTCTTTCCCTTCTCTAGAAACTTTTCCACTAAAGACCTAAGAATGAATATCTGATCTACACAACCTCTTCCCTTCCTAAAGCCTCCCTGTTCTTCTCCAACTAATTCCTCTGTTCTTTCTCCAACTCTGTCAGTAAGTATCCTACCATACACTTCTCCTATTATACTAAGAAGACAAATGCCCCTGTGATTACCACACACTTCTTTTTCCCCTTTTCCTTTGTACAAGGGAAAAATTATACCTGACTTCCAATTCTCCGGGACTCTGCCTTCCTACCAGGCCAATCTGCACATCTTCCACATCCATTCTACTACTATCTCTCCCCCATGCTTCAGCATTTCACCACAAACTCCATCAATTCCTGGGGCTTTCCCCAATTTAACTTTCTTCATTGCTTCCACAACTTCTATCCTACTGATTTCTTCCTGTCTTCTCACCTCCCTCCTTCTCCCAGCCATTCCCCAGCCACTTATACTCGCACTACTTCCATCCTCTATGTTCAGTAATTCCATCTGCTCACTTTTTCTCCCTTCTCCACTAGTAATCTACCATTTTTATCTTTCACTCCCCTGCTAACCTCACTTCCACACTGTCTTAATAGTAATGGGGGAATATATATTAATAGTTTTGTTTATTTAACCTATTCCTCAAAGTCATAGAAGGAAGGGGTAATACAACTTCTATTTCAGTTTTGCAGCCTGCAATATGCATAAAAAGTCTTAAGTTAGTCCGTCTGAAGTAAGGCCTAGAAAGCGAAAAGTGAAGTCAATATTCCAGAGAGAGAGAGAGAGAGAGAGAGAGAGAGAGAGAGAAGGGTAATTATGCATAATTTTGTAACAGAAAGTAAGAGGTTAAGTCATTTGTTAATACATCTGGTGAAGGTTATTTCAGTTATAAAATATTTGTTTTTAACAGATATCAAGCAGTTCATTTGGATTCTGAAGTTTTATATTGTGCTTTAGGAAAATGAAATATCTTTGAATTAATAAATGTTTTTTTTTTTTTTAAATCCAATATAACACTTAATTTTAAGAATATGCTGAGTAATACATGTGGCCGAACCATCCCATCCTACTGTCCGAACCATCACCACTGGTAGGGATGGTTAGGACGATTTAATCACTTGTGTTTCGTTAACTATAGCTTAAAGCTGAAAAGAGCTAAGAATTTCATAGTATCAAGTTAAAGACCCAAATGATGTGGCAACATTTTAACATAAACCAGATTACACTCCTGTTTAAACCTGATTATATATATATATATATATATATATATATATATATATATATATATATATATATATATATATATATATATATATATATATATATATATATATAAATGTCCGAACCATCACCACCCTCCCCAACTGAGCGTTGTTCTAGGATATCAGGCTCTTTTTATGTTGCTCATGCTATTTTATTCCTTATTGCTTTATCTATAGTCTACTGTGGTTACTGAGTGTTGTTAACTTACAGGTCAAGGAGATGGGGCCAGAATTCGAGGAGGGCAGATCTCCCGGGGAGAATATCCGTTTCTCTGTTTTGAAGTTTTTTTTTTTGTGCTGAGCACTTCGAAGACAACCAGTTCATGAACTCGGACAAGAACAAGCTTGTGTGGAATGCCGTCCCAACATTGTTTGATGTTCCCAACCCTCCACCCCAAGTGACATGCAATAGGCCACTGCTTACACCAAACGAGCTCATCCCTCGGAAACAACCTAATTTGCAAACATCTCCCATTGACAGTGATTGCCAAACTACATATTGAGTTTTTTTTTTTTCCATAATATAGCTATCAAAACAATGTTTTTCTCATGGTGTTTTTGGGTTTCAAGTACAATACAAAAAATCAATCTTCCTGCTATTCTTTTTCTTTCCCAGCAGTTCTACCCCTATATATATATATATATATATATATATATATATATATATATATATATATATATATCAGTTTGACATGCAGTTTATCATATATACAGTATAATACAGTATAATGAAGGATATAGCATGTTTTTTTTTATTTTAAATTTCCATACATAAAAGTGAATATACGATTCCTGATTTAGTCTAAAAGCAAGCTTTTATCAGCCAGCTACACTTGTTTCACATGCCTTTATCAGCTTTTTATCAGCCAGCTACACTTGTTTCACATGCTTTTATCAGCTTTTTATTAGCCACCTACACTTGTTTCACATGCCTTTATCAGCCGCTACACTTGTTTCACATGCCTTTATCAGCTTTTTATCAGCCAGGTACACTTGTTTCGCATGCCTTTATCAGCTTTTTATCAGCCAGGTACACTTGTTTCGCATGCTTTTATCAGCTTTTTATCAGCCACCTACACTTGTTTCACATCCCTTTACTGGATTTTTATCAGCCAGCTACATTTGTCTCACATGCTTTTATCAGCTTTTATCTGCCAGCTACATTTGCCTCACATGCGTTTATCAGCTTTTATCAGCCAGCTACATTTGTCTGACATGCTCTTATCAGCTTTTATCAGTCAGCTACATTTGCCTCACATACTTTTATCAGCTTATATCAGTCAGCTACATTTGCCTCACATGCATTTATCAGCTTTTATCAGTCAGCTACATTTGCCTTACATGCTTTTATCAGTCAGCTACATTTGCCTCACATGCTTTTATCAGCCAGCTACATTTGCCTTACAAGCTTTTATCAGTCAGCTACATTTGCCTCACATGCTTTTATCAGCCAGCTACATTTGCCTCACATGCTTTTATCAGCTTTTATCAGTCAGCTACATTTGTCTCAAATCCTTTTATCAGTCAGTTACATTTGTCTCACATGCTTTTATCAGCTTTTATCAGTCAGTTACATTTGTCTCACATGCTTTTATCAGCTTTTATCAGTCAGTTACATTTGCCTCACATGCTTTCATCAGTCAGTTACATTTGTCTCGCATGCTTTCATCAGTCATTTACATTTGTCTCACATGCTTTTATCAGCTTTTATCAGTCAGTTACATTTGCCTCACATGCTTTCATCAGTCAGTTACATTTGTCTCGCATGCTTTTATCAGCTTTTATCAGCCAGCTACATTGCCTCACATGCTTTCTAATCTCTAAATTAAGGCTTAATAAAACATGAAAGACCTCTTTTACTTTTGCATCTGAAAATTTTTAAAATTTAGTTGTAGGAGAGAGAGAGAGAGAGAGAAAACTTCTTTTGCTTGGTTTAAACCATTTGTTTAAAGCCACCAAGCTTGTATATACATTTATAAGGTTTGGCACACACCCCTTCCCCCTAATAAAGTTGCATTTGTTTTTTTTCTTTTGTAAAAAATTACATTGTTAGTACAATACTTCCTGATATGCAGCAGAAGTGCTTTAATATTGACACTGACATTATCATTATTCCATGCATGTTAATATGGAGAGGTTGAAATATATAACAGAATAATTTGAACGAAGAGATAACCTTCAGCTACGGGTATACAGTCATCACTACTGTATACAGTAATCTTCCCATTTTCCGACATAATAGAGCCAAAGGCATATCCGGAAAGTGGGCCCATCCGGAAAGTGGGCCCATCCGGAAAGTGGGCCCGTCTGAATAATGGGCCCCTACCTTCTGGACTGGTACTTATGGACCCTAACTCAGCCTAACTCAGAAAACCACTTACATAACTCCCTACCAGACTTGCATAGCACCTATTTAAGGACCTATTCACACAAATGAGCAACGTAAGAGTGAAATAAATGCAAAGGAACCAGAGACTGAGGTTTTAGAGGTGAGTATGGAATTTACAGTACACTATTTAACATTACTCTGGGTTACAACAAGCCTGTGACCATCTCGATGAATAACCCGCCTCCTCTCAGACTCTGACAGTAGAAAGGTGTACCTGAAGCACCTACAGTAATCAAGTCTTGTATTACACTTAGTCATTTCCACTCTGAAATCTATTTTCTTAACACTGCTCATTCTTTTCTCACTTGCACTTTATTTTACTTGATTATCAGGACTTTTGGACTCTGCACTTAATCATTTGCACTCTTATTTTTAATTTGTCAACATTGCGCATTCTTTTCTCACTTGCGCTCTATTGTCTTATTTCTATAACCAGTGCTGCACTCAGTACTTAAGTCTTTGCACTCTGAATTCTAATTTCTTGACACTGTGCATTGTTCTTTACACTGCACATTACTGTAAATTCCCATGTGGTCTAGTGGCGAGTTTTTGCTGTTTATTCACTATCAGAGTCCGAGAGTAGGTGATGCAGGTGGCCGAGGGACGTGTCGCTGGAGCGTGGTGATGGACTTCCCACTGCAGACAACTCTGAAGAGAGGCACAAACTCATGTCCACTGGCGACTCCACTGTGGCTGTTGTGCTGGGCTGTGGCTTGGAGGTGGAAGGCCTGTCTTGGGAAGGCAGCTGTGTGGAGCCAGGGCTGGTCACAGCGGGGGTCATGGGCCTGAAAAAACTGTCAATGGTTGATTGACATAAGGAACGACGATTCTGGCGATTGATGATGCTCTGCCTGAAAGCACGCTCTTCCTCCACAAGTCCCAAGGGCCCCATCTCCCTGTTGCAGTCCGGGTGTTTTAGGTAGTCGAGAACGAACTCGACATGCTCCCAGAGTGCGCTCAGCTTGGGGATGGCTGGATTAATGGCATGCTGAGAGGAGTCCGCATCATCGTCACTGTCCTTGTCAGAATCTTCAAGCTGGGTACTTGTACCAGCAACCGAAGATGCGATCTTGATATCAGACATGATCTGATGCCAAGGATCACCCTCATCATCATCCAACCACTCACACATTTCGTCCACATCAACATCGTCGCTAGTTGCACGAAGACGTGCATAAAAGTCATCCACATCAAAACCTAGAAAATCATGCACCACATCGGCTCCAAGAAGTAGACGAGACCAACCATTTTCCAGAGTCTTGACAGAGACTTCCTTCCATGCACTGGCCTAGTTGAAGATGGCAGACTTGATGTAGCGGCAGAGGTTTTCCAAAGTCATTTGGCCTTGCGTGTCCCGTCCCTCCCTGCGCTCGTCCTTGTCCTTGAGAACAACCACCACCTCATCCAGGAACTTCCGATGGTACAGTCTCTTCGTTGCCATGATCACTCCTTGGTCCATTGGTTGGATGAGAGCAATCATATTAGGTGGCATAAACATGCACCTAATGCGACCATTCTCAGCCATCAAGTCCATGCTGGACAGATGCGCAGGTGCATTGTCCAGATGAAGGAGGGCTTTTACCTGGTCGTGCACGATTCCCAGTGTGTTCGTCTGGTAATGGATGATTTCCTTGACGAAGTGGTGGTGAAACCATTCTTTGAAGATCTTGGCTGTGAACGAAGCCTTCAAAGCATGGTACCAAACGACAGGAAGGACATCTGTCACCCCAAGAAGACACCGAGGCTGCTTTGCGCAGCCAACAATAATGGGGTTGAGCCAGTGCATGTCGTAAGCATTGGCGCAACACAAAACAGATATCCGTTGCATGCAAAGCTTGCGGCCAGGTACACGCTTCTCCATCTCCTCAGCTAGAGTGTTTGTTGGCATCGAGTGATAGAATAAATCAGTTTCTTCAGCGTTGTAGACTAGACCGACAGTGAGGCCCTCCCTGTTGATCAAGCCTTTCACCCTCTGCTGAAACTCCTCTACTCCTTCCTCTTTGGCATCCAGAGCTTCGACATGGGCCTTACGGTATGTACATGCCGTAACTTGAAAGTGAAAAGCCAACCCTTGGATGCTTTGAGGTCTGGGGTGTCGCCAACCCTTGGATGCTTTGAAGTCTGGGGTGTTGCCAACCCTTGGATGCTTTGAAGTCTGGGGTGTTGTGTAACTTGCGAACTTCTCAGCAGCAGCCTTCAGTTCCGTACCACACACCAGCACACCAAGAGCATGGTGTTGATGATACGAAATCAGCATGGAGCGGTTGATTTCTGCAAACCAGGGAGTGAACATGACATGACCTCCCTCTCCACTTTGCATTTGGTCTTTGATGCGAAGTCAGCCATGTACCGGGTAAGCTTATCCCAGGATCTATTGATATCAAACAATGTAGAGTGGGCCAGGTTGAATTCATGGAGGATGCGTGACGTCGACCATCCCGTGCCCACCTCGTCCAATATCTCCCTCTTCTTCTTCAGAGTCAGAACCACTCATTTCCTCCTCCCAGGCAACGGGGCCGTCATCACACACACGAAAAAAAGGCAGGAGAGGAACAGCAGAGCCTACACCAGGTAGGGCTCCACCACAAAAACGAGCACGTGGACAGCCATGGTGACGAGCGTGCACTCACAATGAAGGACGGGCAGGAAATGGGGAGGAAGCAGTGTCGCCCTGCTGGACATCAGTGGAACTACACGGCAAACATGGCTGGTCCGTGCCGTGTGCCAAGTTCAAATTCTATCTATCTATCTATTGCCAATCGCCATAATCCTGTAAGGGGTGGCCAATTGACTTTGAGTCATTTGCTTTATGGGGAGGGGCACTAACCCTCCACCAATCCACTTGTAGACACGTAGGGAGCACGTATGGTTTGGTTATATGGTTACCACCCAGCACTGTAAATGGTTTCTTGGCTTACAGGAAACCATTTGGCTTGTCACTCAGTGTAAAGCCATCTGTAAAACAAAGAAAAGCAGTAAGAAGTGACAGGAAAGATGGAAGAAATAGGAGGAGAGGAGGGCAGGCACAGAAAAAGAATGATAAAGGCTAAGGAAGAAGTAGGCAGCACTACATCAAGTGAGTTATGGGGGAAAACAATTCGGATTTAAAATTTTTATTTTTATTTTTTTACATTTTTGGGACACTATCGGGGTTACGAAGTCCCGGGCCCAAAATGTCTGGGTAGTGAAGGGGTCCGGATAGTAGGCATCCAGATAGTTGAGGGATTACTGTATTTCTTTTTTGATAATTTACTGGCAACACTTCCTTTCACCCTCTTCTTTATCATTCTCTCTCTCTCTCTCTCTCTCTCTCTCTCTCTCTCTCTCTCTCTCTCTCTCGGGGTCCTACCTATGTTCCCAAAGATAGGTTAGATTAGGACTGGTTAGGTTAGGTAAGGTATGGTTAAGTTAGGTTAGAAGAAAAGGCTAGGTTAAGTTAGGATGTAAACCTGGGGAACATAGATATGCTCCCTCTGTCTGCATTCATAGCTGTACATGCAGACAGTACAGATATTTTTTTTAAATCATACTAATGGTGCTCCAGATACAGTATTTTTATTGTTTATTTGATATTTTTAGATGACTTACTAGCCTTTTCCCTACAATGAGCTTCCCTCTTGGGACATTTTTGGAGGTGGGTTCTCACTCTTTCAGTTTCAGCACTTAGTATTTATTCCTTCTTTTTGCAGATTTTCAATGTAAGAATGTCCACTCTTCAGCAAGTCCAACATGTAGCGTGTCTTCTGCATCTCAACCATCTGCTGACCACTTGACTTCAATGAAGCAGAATCTTATTATTGCCAAGCAACGCCTCAAAACTGAATTGCACAGACTAAAAAAGAAGTTGAACATGGTGACCAATATTTCTTCAAGTTACGCCTTTGATGATGTCAAGATTCCTAAAACAGGAAGACTACGAACAAAAAAACTTGAAAAATTCTGCTCTGGCTTGCCTGAAATCTGTCTGGGCCAACTCTAGATTATGTAAAATGTTAAGTTCTCCAAGCAAACAAGAAGAACAAATGACTATGTTGGACCAGTAAAAACAAATCACTTGCCCTTTCATTGTACCATTCTAGTCCCAAAACCTACAGATTGTTACAGAAGCTCTTCAAGTTGCCAACTGTAAAACCTTGTACTGAGCTTTGAAGAACAGCAATGTTCAGCCAGGTTTTAATGAACAAATACTGGAAGCCTTGGGATGCAAATCGTCCACTATGCCAGAGGTTAATACTTTGTGTGCTATAGTGGTGGATGAAATGTTGATCAAGGAAAGTGTCACTTATAATGCAGGAACAGATGAAGTTGAAGGTCTTGAAGATTTTGGACCAACTGTGGGTAGATCAAAGTCTGTGGTAAATCATGTCCCCTGTTCATGGTTACTTTCTGTCAAGTGGATCAGTGTCAGGTAGTACTATGAAGTTACTGTTGTTTGATTTGATTGAAAAACTGACTCAGAGAGGATTCAGTGTAAAGGTTGTTATAAGTGACCAATGTGCAAATAACCCAAATTTATTCAAAACTGTTCTAAAAGTCAGTCAGGATAAACCATACTTTGTTGTTTCTAATGGATAGGTCTTTGTACTGTACGATCCACCCCACCTCATAAAAAAATGTCAGGAATAATCTAAAAAAGCATGGTTTCAGTGTCAGTGGCCATAGTGTGCTCTGGAAGTATATCAGAGTTTTCTGGGAGGCAGATAGTAAATTAGAATGGCTCCCAGACTGTGATCAAAACATATCAGTCTTCCTCCATTTGCAGCACTCAGGGTTAAGCTTGCTACTCAATTTTGAGCCATTCAGTGGCTGCTGGCATCTCTACTCTTTGCATTTCTAATGCTTTGCCAGCTGAAGCACAGTACACTGCAGGCTTTGTTGAGAAGATGGACCAATTATTCAACTGGTTCAATAATGGAACTCGTACTAGTAATGCCAAAATGCGACATGTCACGAGTCAGAAATCAGGTCACAAGGAATTTCTAGTTGACTGCCTCAGATGGTTGGCTGGTATCAACTCACTTGGTCCACTTAAAGTGCCTTGCCTCTCTGGATGGCAGATGTCAATCAAAAGTTTGTTACAGTTGCGGGATGAGCTACATGAAAAGTACAAGCTGCCTTACCTGTTAACCAACAGACTCAGTCAAGATTAGAGAATTTATTCTCAATAATTCGGGGGAAAGGTGGGCACAGTGACAACCCAGATGCCTGTCAGTTCAGGAGTGCATTCCGGCAAGTGATGGTGGATGCCATTATGGTTCCAAGTGCTGGTGCTAACTGCCAAGAAGAAATTGACACCTTCCTGGTAACTCTGAACAACAGGGGGACTTCAGGTTTTGCCAGATCTACTCTGAATGTTCCAAATTCTGCCCAACCAAATCCTGTATCAGACCCTCTCTGGGGGAACCCTACCGCTCGAGGAGTGCAATGTGTTAGCATATATCACGGGTTTCATTGTGTGCAAGATTCGTCAGAAGGCTTGTGGAGAATGAAGGGCAAAGCTTGAAAGCAGTCTAGATCCACACAACCCTGTTCATGTTTTCCTTTCAAAGAAGACCTATGGTGACAAACTGGGAGAGGAGCTAATTGTGCCAAGTACAGGTCTCTACAATACAAAGACTCAGATGGAAGACGAGTTGAGAAAGATGGTTTCTGACATCTACTACATGAATAGAGTTCATTACAGACTTGTGAAGGGCTTGGGGAAGGTGCAGGGAGAGTTCTTAGATTGTTCTGTTTGCAATTGCAAGATCTTCATTGCCAACCTCTTTGTACGCATCCGCCTTCATCACTCTTTACAAGATGCAAACAAAAGTCTTTTAACTACAAGTAGAAAGAACCGAAAACTCACGAAGTTCTGCCAATTGTAATACTGTGCTGGATATGTATTGCTGGTGTGTTGTGTTTTTGGCATTGTTTTTTGGTTGAGTTTCTTATCGTCTTTGTGTTTTTGTTTGTTTGTTAACAATATTACAGAAAAAAAAGCTGATTGAAATAACATAAAACCTTCAGGACATGTGGGCCGTGGTCCCAAAATCAACTGATTTATTTGTACAGGTAATGTCTTTCAGTTTTAAAAGGTAAAACACAAGGTCAAAATTTCACAGGGTTAGTTGTTGAAACTCTAAGCTGAATTTAGTTGCGCCATTACAGCAGACATTAATCAGTATTTACCAACACGAGAATAATTGAGGCGCCCCCTGCCGAAGTGATGCAAGTGACACCTCGGTCGAAATTTAGTTTTCACTTGCATCGAGTAGTATGATAATAGCTCTATGTGAGGTAAATTTCCCAAAGTGATTCAGGGAAGTGGTGTTGTCATAAGGTCCATAATCCTACACAAAACCACGAATTTTTGGAGGAAATGCTGCACGACTTTACTTTCCGATCTGTAGTAAGGTAAGAGCCCGGGAGAGGTGCCCAACCAATCAGCACACTAACATCATGGTGCCCACCAGCCAATGGGAGCGCAGCAGGGTCGTCAGTTATAGCTCGCGCCTTGTATCAGCTGGTTTACCTTTTTTTTTTCTTTCTTTCTTTCTTTTTTGTGTGTGGTTTTCTTACCTGTACGGTTCGTTGCATTAAGGTAGTGTTAAGAAAAAAGTAAAACTATTATGAAAGGAAAGTCATTATTTTTTAGTAACAATCAAGTTGTGTACATGTCTACATAAAAGAAAAATATTATTTTGAGAAGTCCTTACGAGTGTTACATTATCTACTGTTTTTTTTTTTTAATAAGAAAATATTATTCATCGTTGACCCCTTGTGCCAAACGGGGTTCTAGGGCTATGATTAAGTGAAGTACCCAATAGAAAGCCTTAGTGTTAAGTTATTGTTAAGAAAAAAATAATAATATTATGAAAGAAAAGTCTTTTTTTGTGTGTGTGTGAAAATCAAGTTGTGTGTACGTGGCAACATTAAAGAAAAATAATATTTTGAATAGTCCTTACGAGTTTTACATTACCTATTTCTTTTTAATTTACAAGAAAATAATATTCACTGTATTATGAGGAGGAAATTATTAAGTACTGACATCAAGACAAAGTAGTACGGTAATAAGACTAAGCACAATTACATTCAATAATATTATTATCAGGGTCATTGTCTCGCAATGGCTTGGATAGGCCTTCAGTCTTCATCAGCCACTTATTCAGACAGTTTAGATTCTTTAGAACAACAGGATTATTAATAGGTAAAGGATGCCATTTTTTTATCCATGCAACTCCAACAAATCTTTGTATGTTGAGTGAGATCGTATGGAGGTACCTAAAATATAAGGTACAAAAGCACCATGTGCTTCAAAGGGTCATTTATTATCAGTAGATTAATAATAACCCGAGAAAATAGCGTATGAGAGTTGGCAATGAGATTAGCGCCACCGATTTGCTCCTTGCTTCACTTCCACTCTAGAGGTGAAGTGAGGCAAGGGCAAGCGGGAGTGAGCCAGCCCACTAACTTTCAAACGCTGTTTTCTTGACTTTTTGTTTGTGTCACTTGTATCACTTCAGCAGGGGGCGCCTCAATTGCTATCGCCCTGGGTGAGGTTTGGTGCCTGCATCACTTGTCATGCTGTGCTAGAAATCCATAACCAGTTTGCTTGAGTTCAGTGTATGACTGTGAACAGTAATGCAATGATCATCATCCATTCAGAATCCACTGCTGGACAAAGGCCTCTCCAACCTTTTCCGTGGATTCCTTGATTGAACTAAAATCTGCCAGATTTTGCCTGCAAACTAATCTATTTCATCTCCTTCTCCTGTCTGGTCTTACTGTGTTACACTTGTGATCTCGTGGAGTCCAGTTAACCCTCTTGCTCCATCGGTTATCCTTCATGAACGTCATGGCTGGGATTATGCATTAGTGTATGTATTTCATTTCTTACATACTGGTAACCTACTTTTCATTATGTCTGTTTACCAAAAGCTTTCCATTAAATTGTAATACATCTTTTTATTTCACCATCATGGTCTTTCGTTAGGTTTAGTTGTAGCCCCAAGAAATTATACTTTTCAACTTCATCAAGAGTTTCTTCCCCTATATTGATGACGCTCTTTGGTGTACTGTAGTCTTAGTCCGGTTCATCTTTAGCCCTATTTTGAGACTTTATTATGATAATTTAACATTTCTTGCAACGTCTCTGCCGTTTCTAAAACTAGGACTTTTTCATCTGCGAATCTGAAATAATTAAACTTTTCTCCATCTATGTATATTGCTATATTCTCCCAGTCTAATTTCCTGAAACTGCTTTTACTAGGCATACAGTGATATTGCTAATATAGTTGTTCAGGTTGAGTAATATCTCATTTTGATCTACATTACTTGGAGTGTATTCTGTGTAACAGTAACTTTTCAAGCCTGAATAAAACTAATTTCAACTTTAGAAGAAGAAGAAAAAAAAAAACTCTGGGAAGGTTGAGCAGTGCAGTGGCCTAAAAATAAAACGTCAGTTTGTGATGGAGAGTTTCAATTTCTTAATAGATTGCCCTGATATGTCTCATTTATTTACTCCCTAAGTCTCAACCTTTTGAATGACACCTGATTTAGTACCAGGAGTTTTAAATGAAGATGTAAACCACAGTCAGAAGCCAGTGTGTCAAGTCGAGAGGTATGAGCTGTCAGTGTCAAGCGCCACTCTAGTCTCTCATTTGTATTTATTTACTATTTTTTTCCTGCAGCATATTTAGTAAGATTTCCAAATTAGTGCATCGTTTTATATATATAGGCTATAATGGAGCTCAAGATATTGTTAAAACCCACATAAATGCTATCATTCGCCTTAAGCATTGGTGTGGTGTGAGGCAGCATATACGACTGTTATCACAAAATTCACCATTTCAGCGCCTGCCGTCGGGCAGCGCCACCGTTCCCGGAGTTACACTTTTCCCAAAGAGACTCGCGCGACTGTCCCCACTTATCTTTCTCTATACTCTTTGCTACGACTACTAGGCAACAACAAGAGCAACATTTACTACTGCAGTTACTACTACTACTGCTGCTGCTGCTGCTGCTGCTATTACTACTGCTCCTGGTGCTATTGCTTTTGCTGCTACTGGAGCACGGTGGCTCAGTGGTAGAGCATCGTAGTCGTGATCGGGGGATTGCGAGTTCGACCATTGCCCGGGACTGCCGTGAGGGGAATGGTAGCGCACTTCTGTAACCTAGCGGGGCTATATGACCATAGATGCCTAGCTCTGGGATTAAATCCCTTTTGCTGCTGCTACTGCTGCTACTGTTACCACTACTACTTTATTCTCACAACACAGGGCAGACTCTAACCCATCCACACACACACACACACACACACACACACACACACACACACACACTCACACACCACACACACACACACACACACACACACACACACACGGCTGATTATTATGAGAGAGAGACAGAGAGAGAGAGAGAGAAAGAGAGAGTAGTGTGAACATATGGGCTGCGCCTCTGGGTTCCCCCTATCCTTTATTCCCGAAACTGACAAAAGGGATTTCCCTCCCATAGTTGGGAAAGGCAACACCTGTAGGTGTGTGTGTGTGTGTGTGTCACGAGTCGGCGCGATTATGTATTTGAATAAACTCGAGACATCAATTTTGGTCGGAAACCACAGATTCTAGTGGAATCCCAGTATTTATCGCTCAGTTTAACCGCTACGTATTCACCCGGTCGGGAGTGTTTTCAGAACAATTTTTCACTGTGTCATGAGTGATCGTCTTTGTGCGAGACATTAGAACTTCCGTTAAGCGATTTATTATGGGCGTGTTTCGCTCATTCTAGCCGTTAGCAATGCGGCCACGACACTCGCCTCTTTCTCACGATTTGAAGTCAGTCAAGATTTGAGCGCCGTGAAAACAGGTTGGGTCCAGTGCGTAGCGGTGCCGCCATTGTCCAGTTCCTAAATTTCCACCTAGCGTGATTGGCGAGAGACTTAGAGTGTGCAGCGTCCTTCCAGTAACGACGCCCAGTCATCCGCTTTGTCCATTTTTCTGACCAGTATTTTCTTTTCGTATTTTCCTAGGTTTAAGAGTTAGCTTTTGAGTGAGCGAGTGAGTGCAATCTCCTTATTTTGAATTCATTTTGAAATGTAACGTAAATTTATTTCTTCGTAATCAATAACTTTAACAGTTCTTTTTCTTGAGCTTAATGCAATGTAAACTCGTGTTTTATTTTCCATATTAAGCTTATTTCACTTATAGCTCCTAGTTTGCATAAACGCTTTGCTATTCATAACTGGTACGTAGGCCAGTCCTTTTGTATTAAGCTTAAAATCCGTTGTGCAACCAGGAGTTAATGCATCAGCAAGAACCTGTTATCATTAATAGCATTAGTTATTGATTGTCAGGGATGAAGTCACTCTCTCCAGAGGCTAACAGTACTAACAAACAGCAATTGTGAGGAATTAGTCTCTGCTGTGTACTGTTGAGAAAGTTTATACATTCTCATCCTTAGAGAATTGGCTAAGTAAGCCGGCATAAAGTAATCATTGCTTGATTTTCACAAGACAATTCATTGTTCTGTTCTCAGTATTATTGAATAATATCCTTAAATATTGTATATTCATCAAAAACCCCGTGACAGTGTGTGTGTGTGTGTGTGTGTGTGTGTGTGTGTGTGTGTGTGTGTGTGTGTGTTTACCTAAATACTTCTGTATAAGCCATGTGCTAAGCTCACGGTTGTGGCTGTTACTTCCATTGTGGCAGTCTGAGAGTATGTATGTAGCTCATATATTGCTTATGTTTGCTTCTGTATATGTCTTAAGATATGTAAGTAATAATTTAGGTGACTCTTCTGAAATTGCTAGTACAGTAATAATATTGGGTTTGTTATTAATTGAGTTTTTTTTTTCCCTCTTCATACAGAGAGGAAAATATGAGGGACAGTAATGATAAGTGGAGCAGACCGCAGCACCAGTCAAAAAGGGTGGTACTCCCGAGGTGGATGGGAAACTGGTGACAGGGAGAGCTGTAGCTCTCGTTTCACCAGCCCTCAGGACATGATCCTGACCATCTCCCATTGCTGAACATTTTCAGTGCTTTCATTTACACAGAGAGTAGGCCAGTATTCTCTCTTAATGCCTCTACCTTCAACTGGGCTCCACCACATTATATGCACATAAGATATCACACCTTCTATTTCCATTCCATTTAGCAATGGCTGCTCCATTAATATCAGCAAACGAGATGGTATCTCGGATTGCCACCACCGGCAGGGTAGGGTTGGCAGCATTGGGTCCTCCCAGTCGCCATCAAGTGACTGTGCCGGCAGCGAATGTTGTAAATTCCGTTCATGCTCAACAGTGGAGAAGTGCAGGTGCAGCCTTATTCTTCACAAGTATCCGTTGTCTCAGTACCAATGGGAATTCAGTTCATTTTTCCCCACAGTCTGTATCCCCTCTAGCTCTGTTCCTCACTATCTATCTATCTATATCCCTAGGCTGCTTCCCCCAAGGAAAGGGAGGTAGCCGAGACAGGACGACACACTCCCCATTTACTCATCCATTCAAACACATTCATTCGCATCTTAGCCCCAAAGGGGAGAACGGACAGATCCTCACCGCACCACACCGCACAAGGGTCAACTGCGCAATGCAATCAGTGACATCCACAGCAGGGCCCGACAGCAGAACTGGTTTACCCCTGCCACAACATAACAGACTCATCCCCTTACCCACACCTGACCTGACTAGCTGATCAGACCAAATGCGGGAGAATATCCTCTCAGGGCTGCATCATCACTTATTCATTCACAGTTTCTCTCCATTTATTTCTGTCACGCACAGCCACTCTTCCTTGCTCAACAGACATCCCTCTCGCATCTAGCGCTCTCTTCACACTGTCCATCCATCCTATTCGTGATCTTCCTCTCAACCTTACACCTCTCACATCAGATCTAGTTATCTTTTTCACCAATCGCTCATTATCCATTCTCTCCATATGCCCAAACCATCGCAACACCCTCTGCTCAACTCTACCAGCCATCTCCCGAACAACTCCAGTTCTCCTTCGCACTTCATCATTTAGCACCCGATCCATACGCGTCACTCCACACATACTCCTCAGACACCTCATCTCCATTACATTCAACCTTTTCCTCTCTGCTACACCCATATTCCATGTTTCAGCCCCATATAACGTAGTCGGTACCACAACACCCTCATACAGCCTTCTCTTAACATCCATTCTAAGCGAACGACATTTAAACACTTTTTTCATTCCTCCCAGCACCTTTCCTCCTTCATTTATTCTAAACTTCACTTCTGCATCTATTCTTCCATCCACAGCAACCTGTGACCCTAGATATTTAAAACAATCTACTTCCTCAAGCAACTCACCATTCAAAACTATATTCATCCCCCTACCATCTATCAACCTCGTACACTTCATCACTTTACTCTTATTCTCATTTACTTTCAATTTCCTCCTTTCACACACCCTTCCAAACTCCTCTACCAACTGTCTCAATCTCTCCTCTGAATCACTCACCAGCGCAGTATCATCTGCAAACAGCAGCTGCTTCAGATTCCACTCTCCACCATCAACATTCACCAGACTCAGATCTCCACCTAAAACTCTTGCATTTACCTCACTTACAACACCATCCATGTAAATATTAAACAACCAAGGCGACATCACACATCCCTGTCGCAGCCCAACTCTCACGGGAAACCAATCACTCACAGCATTTCCCACTGTTACACACGCTCTACTATTTACATAAAAACTTTTCACTCCTTTTAGTAACCTACCATCAAGTCCATACAATCTTAAAACAGTCCACAAAGCCTCCCTATCAATTCTATCATACGCTTTCTCTAAATCCATAAATGCCCAAAACACACCCTTGCCTTTTGCTAAATACTTTTCTCACACTAGTCTCATAGCAAACACCTGATCAACGCATCCCCTCTCTATCCTAAAGCCACACTGCTCATCACCAATCACTCCCTCTGTACCCTCTCTAACTCTCATAATTAACACTCTACCGTACACCTTACCTACAACACTCAACAGACTTATACCCCTAAAGCTAGTACATTCATACTTATCACCCTTGCCTTTATACAATGGGACCACACAAGCACTTGCCCAGTCAATTGGCACCATACCTTTCTCAAAGCACACATTCAACAATCTTACTAACCAGTCAGCAATAGTCACTCCACCACCCTTCAGGCATTCCACAGCACACCCATCCTCACAGAATCCCAAATCTCTCCCTTCACCGACATACCCCATTTTGTTTTCCTGGTTACCATCTTACAAACTTCCATAACAAGGGTGGCAATTGTTGATATATCTGAATTTGCAGTTGACACTGTTTTAAACTTCACTTCAACTAATTTTGATTACTCACTGTTTAAACTAAATTATCTAAATATTACCAAATATATCTGCATAGTCTATCGCTCCCCCAATGCTTCCTCAGAACCCAGTGTTTTTGACTCCATATTGTTACATAGCCTATGATTTCATCATCCTTTGTGTAATTTTAACGCACAGTATGCTGCATTTTTTGGTCACGAGCGTGTTCTGCCTCAGTCCCCCCCTTCTACCGTTATAGTAGAGTAAGTCGTTCTTTCCGTTGTTCAGAGCAGGATTGTCAACTCTTTGTCCCCATGGCTTCATTGCGCGTCCTTCTTACAAGTTGTATCAAGCTCTGCCGGCCCCTATATAATGAGCTTAGTCTCTGCATCATTGCCACTTAGATCTACTCCTCATTTTGTTCACATCTCTGTCCTCCCCTGTACAGTTGTTATTGTGAGTGCTCAGGAAGTCTCCAGCCATCTAGCAGCTGTGTGTAATTTGAGTATAACTGTTGTTGCATTTTTTCTTGTACTGTGTAGCATAAGGTTAATTCTTAGGCCTAGTAAGGTTTTTGTAATTTGTGTAGGGTTCTTATTGTCAGCCATCATTAATAATACTTTGTATCTGTAATAATTTATCTTGCATTAACTGAGCATTACCCAGTGTATTTTCATTTTATCAGGGCTGACTTAGGTAAATTTACTCTTGCTAATTTCGTGTTAATAGAGGCTATTGCAGTTAACCATATATTTAACCTGTTTTTTGCCATTACATTATCCTTATGAGTCTTGAATGTTTTGTTGTTAGTTTGAGCATTAAACTTTAACTTGTAATTTTACCTAACTCTTTTGTTTTGCACCTGGAACTTTACGGGACAGTAGTGATTTTTAGTATTCTCACTTAAAGTGTACTGTACATTATCTTTCGCTGTTCCGTAACATAAATTTGGCGACTTCTTATCAGGATATTCAGGATATTATCATAAGGATATTGCTCGATATTTTGTGACTGATTTATTCATGATGTCTACTATTACTACGCTTGATGAAGCCAAAGATTTTTTGTCAAATGTGCAAACAGTGTGTGATGTAGAAAACAGAACAAAGAATGAACTTAAGCTTGTTGCTCAACAGTTGGGAATTGCTGTTCGCTCTCATCATTCTAAAGATCAAATTGTTGGCATGATTAATAAAAGCTTGTTTAATGTAACTCCTCCAAATGAGCAAACGCAGATTGAATTAGCTAAGTTACAGCTAGCCCTGCAGGAGGCTCGTGTGAAGGAAGCTGAATTTCAAGCACGTGCTAAGGAGGCTGAGTCTCAGGCTAAGGAGGCTTGTATTAAGGAGGCTGAATTTCAAGCAAATGCTAAGGAGGCTGAATCTCAGGCTCGGATTCAGGAGGCACAGATACAGGCTCAGGCACAAATTGAACTAGCTAGGATTCAGGCAGACCATGAGTATCGCATGAAACAAGGTGGAACTGGATCATCTAGCTCTGATGATTTTGATGTGGCTAAAAATGTTCGACTTGTCCCTTCTTTTAATAAATCTGATTTAACAAAGTATTTTCAGTTGTTTGAGAGCGTAGCTACAGGTTTTAATTGGCCCAAAATGTATTGGCCAGTACTCCTTCAAACTGTTCTCACCGGTAAAGCTCAAGTAACTTATGTATCTTTGCCTCAGGATCAATGTGATAATTATGATGTAGTTAAGAGCTTGATTCTTAAGGCCTATGAGCTTGTTCCTGAAGCCTATAGAGTAAAATTTAGGACAACTTATAAGCAAGATAAGCAATCCCATGTTGAGTATGCAAAAATCAAAGAAGATCTGTTAGAGCAGTGGTTAAATTCTAAGAATGTGGATTCTGATTTTGGTAAATTTAAGCAGATGATTTTGCTGGAGGACTTCAAAAGGTGTGTTAATAAAGATGTAAGCCTATATCTTGATGAGAAAAGAACAGATAATTTGTCTGATGCTGCAGTTTTAGCTGATGAATATGTTCTCACTCACAAGAGATATTCTAAAGAAAAAGGGAAAGCTGAGAGTAAGTACATTGCCTCTACTCAGAGTACAGTAACAGGAAAGAGAATAAAGATGATGTTTCTCAGGAAGTAAATACCAGCTTCACCTCTAGATTTCAGAAAAGTAAATGTACTTATTGTAGTAAGCTTGGTCATACTACGGAGAAATGTTTCAGGAGACAGCGTGATGTGAACAAAAAGGAGTCTTTAAATATTCAGTCAATTGGTCTAGTGTCCACCCTTGAGAGTTCCCAGAATTCTTTAACTGAATTAACTGAACCTGCTTTGAGGGGTAACTTAAATTCTCATAATGAAGCTCCTGTTTTCAGCAGTAACGTGGGTGACACTCTCAAGAGTTCATGTGCTAATTTCCTGTCTGATGGTTTTGTCAGTCCTCTGGACAGTAATGACAGGAAATCAGTTAAAATATATCGTGATACAGGTGCTTGCCAATCCCTTATGCTGACCAGTGTTCTAGGCTCTAATGTTAATTCCTCTGATGAAACTGTAATCTTACAAGGTGTAGGGAATAATTACTTCTCTGTCCCTCTGTGCAGAGTGAATTTAGAGTCTGGTTTTGCTAATGGTACCGTTATGGTTGGGTTGGTTGAGACACTCCCCAATGTCAGGTGTAACTTTCTTACTTGGAAATGATATTGGTGGAAGTCAAGTGTGTCCAGCTACTCAGTTGTCTAGTGAGCCAGTGGCTGCGTCCCAGGATTGTGATGTCCCTGATGTGTTCCCTGCATGTGCTGTCACTAGGGCTAAGTCTGAAGTTACTGGTGATTTAGAGGATAATGATGATGATGATGTTATCCTAGCTGACACTTTTTTTTGCTAATTTGGACCACTCACCAGATGAGGCAGTACCCTGTAGTGTTGATAATTTGTCTCGTCAAGAGTTGGTTGAGTTGCAGGTTGCTGACCCTGAGTTGAAAGGTCTAGCTAACTCTGCTTACAGTGAAGAAGAGTCAGCCGGTGCTTCTACTTGTTATTATGTAAAGTCAGGAGTACTTATGAGGAAGTGGGGACCCCCAACAGCATCAGCCGACTGTGAATGGGAGGTTGTACATGAAGTTGTCATCCCTCGTGTTTGTAGGCAGGATATCATTATAGTGGCTCATGATTCCAGTTTGGCAGGACACCTTGGAGTGAGGAAGACTGTGGCACGCATTTCGAAACACTTCTACTGGCCAGGTATCTTCAGGGATGTTTCCTGGTATTGTAAGTCTTGTCACACCTGTCAAGTTGTGGGGAAGTGTAATCAGACCGAAAAGGTTGCACCTCTAGTTCCCATTCCTCCTTTTGAGGCGCCATTCACCCGTGTGTTGGTGGATATTGTGGGCCCTCTTCCTAAGACTTCTTCAGGATTTTCTTATGTGTTGACCCTGATTGATATGGCTACTCGTTATCCTGAAGCCATTCCACTTAGAAATATCTCAGCAAAGAACGTGGTTAAGGAAATGCTAGGGTTCTTCACAAAGTTTGGTCTGCCCAAGGAGGTACAGTCAGACCGGGGAAGTAATTTCATGTCAAACGTTTTCAAGCAGTCTCTGAAAGAGTTGGGCATCACCCAGATCACGTCTTCAGCTTACCATCCCCAGACCCAAGGAGCGTTGGAGAGATATCATCAAACACTCAAATCGATGCTCAAGAAATACTGTTTGGAACATCAGAAAGACTGGGATAAAGGTCTTCCATTTGTTGTATTTGCCGCAAGAGAATCTCCAAATGAATCACTGGGCTTCTCACCTTTTGAACTACTGTTTGGCCATGAAGTAAGAGGACCCCTTAAGCTACTCAAGGAATGCTGGCTGTCGGAGGAAGATGACGTCGACCTGCTGGAGTATGTGAAGTTCAAAGAACGGCTGTCCACTGCTTTACAGCTGGCGAGAGAGAATTTAGGAGCTGCTCAGGAGAAGATGAAGACTTGGTGTGATAAGAAGTCCAGGTTACGCTACTTTCAGCCAGGAGATCAGGTTTTGATTCTGCTACCGGTTCATGGGCAACCTCTTCAAGCCAAGTTTAGTGGTCCTTATTTCGTGGAGAAGAAACTCAGTGATGTCAACTATGTCATCGCCACACCAGATCGTAGAAAGAACAAGCAACTATGTCACATCAACATGCTAAAGTTGTATCACAGGCGGGACGAAAATAATCCAGTCTGTACTGTAGCTGTTCCACCCGAGTCTGCAAGTGAAGCTCTCCCATGCAGTATGAGCCTGAGTGATGGTTTGGGGAAGAATCCTGATATCATGAATGATCTCCAGACTAAGCTTTCTCATCTACCTCCCGAGGAAAGGCAGGAGTTTTCGGCATTACTGCAGGAGTACCCGCAAGTGTTCCGTGCCACTCCAGGAAGAACCACTGTGTTGATGCATGATGTCGATGTTGGAGACGCAAAGCCAATTAAATTGCCTCCTTACCGTGTGAACCCAGTGAAAGTTCCTCTCATCCAGAAGGAGCTTGGCTACCTGTTGGACCACAAGATGATTGAGCCATGTCAGAGCGAGTGGAGTTCTCCTGTCACTCTAGTCCCTAAGCCAGGTGGGTCACAGTGGCTTTGCATTGACTACAGACGTGTTAATCAGATAACCAAAACAGACACTTACCCTCTCCCTCACGTGGAAGATTGCATAGACAAGATCGGAAAGGCTAGGTACATAAGTAAGTTTGATTTGTTAAAGGGATACTGGCAAGTACCTATGACTGAACGTGCTAGGGAGATCTCATGTTTTGTAACACTAGGAAAGACTTTTGCATGTTCTGTAATGCCCCATGGTATGAAGAATGCACCAGCCACATTTCAGAAGCTCATGAATGTTGTAACAGAGGGTTTGGCAGGGTGTGTTGTTTATAATGATGATGTATTAATCTTCACTGACAACTGGAAAGATCACCTATGCCATGTCAGTAAATTTCTTGAGCGTTTGGTTCAGGCTAATCTTGTAGCTAATTTATCAAAGTGTGAGTTTGGTCAAGCTAAAGTTCAGTACCTTGGGTATGTAATTGGTGATGGACATGTTGCACCACCAGGAGCTAAGGTTCAGGTTATAAGTGATCTTCCCAGACCTAAAAGTAGGAAAGGGCTACAAAGATTTTTGGGAATGGTAGGTTATTACAGGAGATTTGTTCTTAACTTTTCAATTCTTGTATCACCACTTACAGACCTACTGAAAAAGGGAGTTAAATTTGTCTGGACAGATAGCTGTGAATCCTCTTTCAACAAACTTAAAGCTATACTATTAAGTCAGCCAGTGTTCGCTACTCCAAATTTTGCTAGGCCTTTTAAGGTGGCTGTTGATGCAAGTGATACAGGAGCTGGGGCTGTTTTGCTGCAAGAGGATGATCAGGGTATTGGACACCCTGTATCTTATTATAGTAAGAAGTTCACTCCACCTCAAAAGAGCTACTCCACTATTCAATAAGAGCTTTTGGCCTTGATTTTGGGTTTACAGCATTTTCCATTTTATTTGTGTTCTGGTTTTGACCCCATAGTCATTTATACCGATCATAACCCACTGAAATTCCTTAGTAAGTTTAAAGATACAAATCAGAGATTGACAAGATGGAGTCTACTTCTTCAGGAGTATTCATTAGACATACAACATGTCAAGGGGAAACTAAATGTTATTGCAGATTGCTTATCTAGACTTTAGACAGATTGTTTTAGAGTAATAAGAAATTTCCTTTGTAAATTTCTTTTTCTTTGTGGGGAGGTGTTACATAGCCTATGATTTCATCATCCTTTGTTTAATTTTAACGCACAGTATGCTGCATGTTTGATCACGAGCGTGTTCTGCCTCAGTCCCCCCCTTCTACCGTTATAGTAGAGTAAGTCGTTCTTTCTGTTGTTCAGAGCAGGATTGTCAAATCTTTGTCCCCATGGCTTCATTTGCGCGTCCTTCTTACAATTTGTATCAAGCTCTGCCGGCCCCTAAATAATGAGCTCAGTCTCTGCATCATTGCCACTTAGATCTGCTCCTCATTTTGTTTACATCTCTGTCCTCCCCTGTACAGTTGTTATTGTGAGTGCTCAGGAAGTCTCCAGCCATCTAGCAGCTGTGTGTAATTTGAGTATAACTGTTGCATTTTTTCTTGTACTGTGTAGCATAAGGTTAATTCTTGGGCCTAGTAAGGTGTTTGTAATTTGTGTAGGGTTCTTATTGTCAGCCATCATTAATAATACTTTGTATCTGTAATAATTTATCTTGCATTAACTGAGCATTACCCAGTGTATTTTCATTTTATCAGGGCTGACTTAGGTAAATTTACTCTTGCTAATTTCGTGTTAATAGAGGCTATTGCAGTTAACCATATATTTAACCTGTTTTTTGCCATTACATTATCCTTATGAGTCCTGAATGTTTTGTTGTTAGTTTGAGCATTAAACTTTAACTTGTAATTTTACCTAACTCTTTTGTTTTGAACCTGGAACTTTACGGGACAGTAGTGATTTTTAGTATTCTCACTTAAAGTGCACATTATCTTTCGCTGTTCCGTAACAATATCCACACGGTTGAGTAAAGTTAACCTTACCCTTAGCACCGAAACTACCATTTTGGATGACTTTTACGTACATAATGTAGAATGGTTATCACATTCTGCCAGGACTGACGATACTGATCTAGAGTGCAAGCTGTTTGCAGAATCGTGTAACCCCTTAACTGGGAGGCATCACTTTTATGACACTCAGGATCATACCACGGGGCATCACTTTTGTGATTCTGTGTTATTTTGAATTTGCCCAGGCTTTAAAGTGGTGACTTCTATCATCTATTAGTACTACCAATGTCCAGCTATATTCAGTTCTGCTAATGTCATCTGCACTCCCATCCATTGTTGACAATTTAGCCATTTTTCCCCCTGTCCTTGACTCCCCTCCTTACCTCCCCTCCATTACCCTCTCCTCCTGCCTGCCGAGCTGCGCTGTGCTGCACAAATTCTGGACGGATTTTTCCACTCGTTTTATCCATTGACGTATGCCTTATGCCCTATTCTTATAAATAATGATATATAAAAGAAAGAGAAAATGTAATTGATACTGCCATATGTCTGGAATGGGATAATTATCACCTGGCAACACCCCAATTGCACTCGTTCACTAATGTTCCCTGTTTATTTACCCTTGAAATATGCCGTATGACCTATTCTTGTAACAAAAATATATATAAGAAAGGAAGGGAGAAGGGTAAGTGATACTTACATTCACCTGGAACTACCTAATTTATTACGTATTGTCTAGATTTCCTGCCAATCATTTCATAGCATATAAATTAGCAGCTGTCACCACACTGATACTGTCAACCCTTTCCTGCCCCTAGGCCACATCATTCAGTTTACTGTCGTCTTTCAAAGAGAAACCACGTCCAATTCGCGCCTGTCCATAGCCCTCTGCAAAGGGCCCTGTGACCTCTACCCCTACTAAACCTCGTAAGGGAAGGGGTAAAGGGCTGACTGCTGTGGAACGTCTATTCTATCTATCTACTGCCAGACGCCACAATCCCGTAAGAGTTGGCCATTTGACTTTGAGTTATTGGTTTTATGGGGAGAGGCACTAACACCTCCTCCAACCCACTTGTTGACACGTAGGGAGCACGTATGGGTTGGTTATATGGTTACCACCCAGCGTTGTAAATGGTTTCTTGGCTTACAGGAAACCATTTGGCTTGTCACTCAATGTAAAGCCACCTGTAAAGGAAAGAAGAGCAATAAGAAATGACAGGAAAGATGGGAGATATAGGAAGAGAGGTGGGCAGGCACAGAAAAAGAATGATAAAGGCTAAGGAAGAAGTAGGCAACACTACATCAAGTGAGTGGATGATGGTCGCCACCACCTACCAGTGGAACGTGAACTGGCTAATTTATCAATGATAATGATGGACAGTGACTATGATCTTTCTGGTGACTAAACCAGTGCAAGTGGAAATGTAAATAATGTGTAAATAGCAAGTGAAAGAAATGAATGTAAATATAACTGAACAGTGGAATATAGTTTTATAAGTTACTGCAAGTGACAGTGCATAACATAGTGTAAATAAAATAGAAATGTAAATAATGTAAATAAAATAGAGAATGTAAAAAGAAATGTAAATATTTAGTAATATAAGAATATGAGTATAAATACTTGGAGTAATGAAAGTGAAAGTGAAAGCTTTGCTCTAGCGTATATAAATACTTGGAGTAATGAAAGTGATAGTGAAAACTTCGCTCTCTACCCTAGTTTACTGAATGAAAAAGTGAATGCCTGGAGTGAAAATAAACTACTAGTACTGAAAGAAACTTTTGGATAAATATTGTATATATATAAATAAGTGTAATAAATACCAGGAATATAAAGTGTGAGTGTGTTTATGAATAATAAATGACAGCTCCGCCTTAGAATACCATCGGGGAACGAGTGTGGGTGGAAAGCTCGTATGCACTCGTAATTTACGTTGCTTCCACAGTCTTTTTTTGTTTTGTTTTTGGAATATGGATTTCCCTCCCCGGAAAACAACTAACTAAAAAGACGAACAAGAAGCCTCGGACAAGGACTGACCAAAAGATGACAACCAAGGACCGGACAAAGGACATGGTAATTGAAACATGGAATGCAAGAAGTGTGAATGATGAGGTGAAAGAGAGAGATTGTCCAGATGCTTGAGGGTGCGAAAGTTGATGTATGTGGAGTAACTGAAACTAAATGGAAAGGTGAGAGTGTGAGAGAATGGGAATATGGATGGGGTATATGTGCAGGAGTAGGTGAGAATGAGAGGGCAAAAGAAGGAGTGCGTATAGTTGTGAGTAAAAGATGGAAGAAGAACATAAGAAACTATGGATCAGTTGGGTCAAGGATTGTGTGGGTAAGATTCAAAGTTGGAATACAAATGTGGACGATTGTGTGCATGTATGCGCCAACGCAAGATCGTGCAAGCAGGGTGAGAGAAGAGTTCTGGACAAATGTGGAAGTGTGCATGGAAAAGTTTGGAAGGAATGAGAGAGTGTTTTTGATCGGTGATATGAATGGTAAAGTAGGGAATGTGAAGGTGGATGGAATAGTTGGTGAGTGGGGTGTGCCTGCTGAGATAGATGAGAATGGCAGTGTGTTAGTGGACACTTGTGCTGGGAGGGGGTTCCCAGTGGGCAAATGTCACATTTTTCACGTGGAAGATGTGGACTGGAGATGTCTATAAGATGTGGATATCTGATCTTTTTTGGTAGTTCGTTTCACGAGAACTTAAACACGTGTAATAGACGTGTTGAAATTCACGAGTAATACACAGTAATATCTGGTGGAATAAACCACATGCATGCAAATTAGAAAGGCTCTCTAGAAGCCAAATGTATATAAAAAAAATATACATTCACTGCCTAACTCCAACAAGTTCTTCCTATGCTGAATAAAAGTAATAATTTAGCTAGTATAAATCATCAAATTCATCAATCATCAAAGCATTGTTAACTTATAAGTCGATTAACATATACAGATTATAATCAGTTCAGCTTGGGAAGAACTTGTGGGATCTAGGGATTGAATGTAAATTATTTTTATCCATTTGATTTCTAGAAAGCCTTACTAATTTAAGTCGTATTAACTTGTCTAATGATAAAATAAAGTCAAGATGCATCATAATCATCAACGGGTTAATATTCAATAATGTGCAAACTATATAAATGTCCTGCAAGATTCATGTACTGCATACAGTACTGTAACTACATCAGTATAGTTAAGGTATAATTAATGGTGAACGGAACCCATGAAACTTGTTATGACTATAAGGTGCAATACAAGCAATAGTCTGTGCAAGATTGGACATTAATGAATATAGGTATGTTTTAAATTAATACACAGAGTAGTTCTTTAATTTATATATTGTGTATTACAGAAAAATCATTCACATTGCTATCTTAAAGAGTTGATGAGGTGAAGAGCTTTGGATTCCACCTTCTGTAGAAGAGCTCAATGTGATAAAAAGAAAGTAATTAATCAGAGAAATTAATTGAGGCAACTCATTAGGGAACAAATAAAATGCCATAGGGGAACTTAACGGTATACTAAAGGTTAACAGGGGATCAGATATGTAATGATAGCAGTAACCAACAACCATCAGCACATTCAGCAGCATGTTCGTTTCAGTAGCCAGATCCATTGATCCTCTTAGAGTACAAAAGAAAATATAAAGACTACAAACAATTAATCAGAAACCCTGGGAGCACTGTGAAAAACAAAACCCTACTTTGGTGCTACCGCCAAGAATAATAATGTACAGTGTAGGTTCTGTGTGACAAATGGAGAAGCTGTCCACCATCCTCTTAAGGACAGTGCTGGCTGCGTGGTATATGCGGTTCTATACGGTTCTATACATGTAGGAGAATTACAGTGTTAGATTATCTGAAAGAATAAAACATAGATATTGTTTCAAGACAGCGCTAAGTACAGTAAATTAGGGATTTTTTTTTTTTTAGTTCATAGTACCATGGGCTCACACAGTAAGCGAGTTCACAGTACACGAATCGCATAGTATGCGAGTGACCAAAATAATAACCAAAAAACCTTCACTGCGTGAGTTTAGCCCACAATCCGTGAGGTAGAGGCAAGGAGTGGCCCAAAACCACTATTTCCCTGACTAAGCGATCCCCCTCCCCGCACAACGGACCCATTGCGACTTCAGAGGGTCTTGGGGAAGGTGCTCAAGAGGAGTCTACAGGAAGATCTCGCCAATAATGACTTCGACAATAATGTTTTCGGCAATAACGGTAACTTAGAACAGAAACCCAGTTTCTTTAATCTAAGTCTACTAATACCAAGTCGGTTCACTTCCTTTGAAAACAGCTCCAAGCTCGCTCAGGGGGCAGAGCATCGAAGTGACGTTGACTGACTCTGGCACGAAACACCATCTCAGTTGACTCCTGACCATGATGGAGGATGGATGTTTGCTCCACTACTCAGACCACAACATATTTTTCGGTTCGGTGAAGTGAAGGAAGAGACTGAAATGTGTGATGGAAGGTTTAGGGGTGTGAAGGAAGCACTTTTTCCCCTGCTTCATTTTCCCTTGTTATAAATGTTTAATTTGAATCTGCGGTTTTATACAATTTCTGTTACTTAAGCCAACTGACATCACACACAAGCAACACCTCCCTGCGCCCTGATGGAAAGTGAACCGACTTGGTATTAGTGGACTTAGTCTTTAAGAATGTTTGGATTCGATGAATGACAGTTATTTCGCAAATGCCAAGTTGTTATACAGCAAATACGTACATAACAAGATAAGGAATGATGCAGACAAACAAGAAGAGATGAAGGAAATTGCCAAAAATGTGACCAGTAGCAAGGAGATGGAGGATCCTCCCCCCACCACCTCCCCTGACTCACCTGGCACCGTGCCCTCCACCTCCACTGCCCCTCTGTGACTCACCAGCCACCTCCACCTTCACAGTCCCACCTGCTTCACCTGGCATACCTGCAACCCCCACCATAATGACTTGCTGCATTCTGGAAGAAATATAACATTCAAAAGGCCATAAGTTTCTTCATCAAAGCCTGGAATAATACAACACTGGCAACTGTTAAACACACGCGGTGTGGGGGGTGGTGCAGCGGGGCATTCTAAATGTGCTGCCGTGCCTCGGAACCCCTGTTATTTACGTCCATCAGGCATGTTGTCTACTGTTGTTAAGGTGACTGACCATATTTTTGTTATTGTAGCTATATCTGCAGTTTATGTCTGAAAAAATTTCCCTTTATTATGTCTCTAAGGGTAAAAAAATGTCAAGGTATGAGGGGGTACCGCCCATGTGTAATTTTTCTCATAAGATTATGTATTCACAGCGCACAATTTCAAGGTGCGCGAGGACAAGGACTGCCGATCCACTCTTGTACTGTGCAAGCCGACTGTATTTTATTTTTATTTTTATTTCAGTATTGGTAAAAAGTAACCCTTTTTTGCATGATTTAGGGAACAATTTCCACCACAAACAAATCCTAAGGCCTGTAATTGGGTGAAGTCAAATTCGAAATAATATCCTTAAACTGGTACTAAATATATATATATATATATATATATATATATATATATATATATACAAATTTAATTTTTTCTCTGGAGAGAGGATTTACCCATATTTTGATTTTAATTGACAGTATTTTCAACCACATATGATCACATACTTACCCAAACTTGTCCTAACTCCCATTAACCCTTTAACCGAGGGTGTCATTCCAGAATGACATTGAAAAAACTGGACCAGACCGCGGGTGTCATTCTGGAATGCTCGTGAATATTTTGAACACCGTGCGTTTTTTCTGTGCACAAATTGTTTCACGCAAGAGTAGCTGTCGAGTTCTTTCACGCCAGCCCTCCTACACCTCCCTCCTCCCACCCCCCGGGGGGCCCCCCCCACCCCTGCCCTGACACGCATCAGTCAGTATCTGTCCAGCTCTGTGCGTGACAATGGCGCTCCGTCCCGAGTCATCATCGCTCGCTTCCTCCTCGGAAATTCCTAGTGCTAGTGTGCCTTCAACCTCTACACCGAAGAAGGAACTCCCGACGGCGAGGCAGAAGGGGTTGAGCACCCCAGAAATTAGGAAAGAGCTGGATAAAACTGTAAGTACAAGTCTGGATTGTGGCAGTGAGAGTGATACACTTACCGCAAGTAGTGATGACTATGCAGTTATTGCTGGGGGACCGTTTATGGTTGAACAATTGGGCAGTGACAGTGATGAAATTGAACATGTTGTCTCCCCCCCACCGCCCACAACTTACTCTGGAAAAGGGAAGGCACCCATGGGGAAAATGGGTGTAGCACGTGGGAAGGGAGTGAAGTGGAAAATTACGTCTCCTACACCCGGCCCTAGCAAGCATTTCCCACCACTTTCCCGTTCCCCCAGCCCTTTTGCCCTCACATCATCTTCATCTTCTGCCATACCCTCTCCTCAGTCAACATCATCTGAGGAATATGAATTCCCAGAGCCTGCACAGCGAGGGAAGGCAGGCCGTGCAGGCCAGGCAGGCAGGGTAAGCAGGGCAGGCCGGCCTAGAACAAAGGGGATGTGTGGCAGCCGGAGGGCAAAGCGGGGTGATAAGCAAGGCGATAAGCGGGGAAGAAAGGGAGGTCAGGTTTCACCACACACCAGGTCAGTAACCCACCCACCTGCCCCCCGCCCAGCTCCCTCCCCCTCACCACCCCCCCACTCACCACCGCCCTACTCACCCCCCTCTTGCTCACCTCCTGCCTCACCTCCTGCCTCACCCATTGCCTCCACCTCAACTCCTTCTCACCGGGAAAGGAGTGCAATGCGACCTGCCACTGCCACTGAACCATGCACCGGGAAGTGGATGCATTTGTGTGGTCTGACGGTGCTGATTTTCAGCCACACAATCCGCCGTTTGACATGACAAACGCCGGAATACAGCCTGCCTTCCCATGCAACGAAGGAGATGACTTTGTGGACTACTTCCTGGCGTTCATGGATGACGAAATCGTGCAATTTGTCAGCGATAAGACCAATAGGTATGCAGCTCAGTGTGCAACAGAAGGGCTGGGACCTATTGGCTCACCAAAGCAAGTGTCGTGGTTGCCTGTAGGGATCAGAGAGCTGTATGTGTTCTTTGCTCTCATGTTCTTGATGCCCCATGTCAAGAGACATGAGTTGGAGGAGTTCTGGCTGGTTGATGACATCACTTCAATCCCAACATTCGACAAATACATGTCATGAGATCGGTTCCGACAGCTGCTAGGATACCTGCACTTCACTGACAATGAAAACCCGTCCCAAACTGACCCTTTGTGGAAAGTGAGGGATTTTCTCAACAGGATTAGGGATCGATTTATGCGATTTTTCCGTCCTATGTAAAAAGTCGTCATAGATGAATCCCTGGTATTGTTCAGAGGACGTCTCAAATTCATGCAGTACATCCCCAGCAAACGCCACCACTTTGGGATAAAGTTCTTTGTGCTGTGTGACTGTGAGACGGGGTATATCCTTGATTTCGTTGTGTACTCTGCAGGCACAATGGACATGGACAGGAAAGACCCCCTTGGCTTCTCTGGCTCTGTAGTAAAATTGCTGATGGAGAGGTATTTTGGTGGGAATCATGTGCTATACATGGACAATTACTACACAGCACTAAAACTCGCCAAATACCTGGCTGAACACGGCATCGGCACCGTTGGCACTGTACGGAGCCACAGGAAAGAGTGGCCAAGTTTCCCTGAAGCATCATCCTCATCCAAGGGAGATGTGCACCTGAAGAAGTCTGACAAGCTTCTGGCGATCAGGTGGCACGACAAGAAGGTCGTGAATATGCTCAACACCATCCACAAGGGGGAATTGCAGAGAACTGGGAAGGTCAGCTACAGGATGGGAGAGCCAATCATGAAGCCCGATGCCGTCATTGACTATAATATCAACATGAGACTTGTTGATAAGTCGGACATGATGATTGGCAAGATAGACTGTCTCAGGAGAAACACCCGATGGTACAGGAAGGCTTGCCCCCACATGCTCGATATATGCATGCTCAATGCCTTCCTCCTCTACAAGACACAAGTCGGGGGCATAAGGCAACCATCCCTGAGACAGTTCTCCAAGACTGTCGTGCAGCCGCTGCTTGCAAGATTTGGTCAGGTGACGGCATTGGTCCCGAGGCGACACTCTGACACACAACCTGACCGTCTTGAGTGCCGCAATTACATGAGCCGGCACCAGCTTGTGAAATTGCCTCTCACCGCAGGCGGCAGGTTGTCACAGGGCCGCTGCAGAGTGTGTCATAACACCACACGGAGGCCTCGGGCGAGAATAATGAGCACACACCAGTGCCAGGAATGCCAAGTTGCTCTCTGTGTGACTCCGTGCTTTGCCAAGTACCACTCTCTGAGTAAATACTGAAAGTGACAGTGATATACAGTGATGTGACGGTGACGTGCTTTACCAATAATTGTATAAGGGATAATGTAGTAATAAGGGATATTTTGCCTAGAAAACAATGTAAATATTGACCAGTATAATAAGTGATATGGTAATAAGAAAATCTGCGGCACTGCTGTGATTCTGTGATGCGACAGTGACGCGCTTTACCAATAATTGTATAATATAGTAATAAGAGATATTTTACCTAGAAATTTATGTAAATATGGCCAGTATATAAGTGATATGGTAATAGGAAAATCTGCAGCACTGCTGTAATTCTGTGATGCGACAGTGACGAGCTTTACCAATAATTGTATAATATAGTAATAAGAGATATTTTACCTAGAAAATTATGTAAATATGGCCTGTATATAAGTGATATGGTAATAAGAAAATCTGTGGCACTGCTGTAATTCTGTGATGCGACAGTGATGCAATATAGTAATAAGTGCAGTGTAAATATACTGTATATTACCCAGATTATAAGTAAAATAGTAACAGAAGTTAGAAATAATGATAACATCGCTGCTAACCAAACGTCAGTGAGCGTGTGATGCCGCAGTGATGTGCGGGCAATTACAGTGCCTTTTACCTACCTCAGTGAACACAGAGTGGGTGTTTATCGTATGTGCAGTGTTCATATATGTTTATAGTACTATTATGAGAGAGTGGTTGGCATTTGGTACTGGTGTGTGGGGCGTAAAATAGTGATTTTACACCGCTCACTTCTAACGGCACTGCCTGTCCAGTGAAAGTCCACAAAGTCATGAAACCTACATCACTGCAAAGCTGAAGGTTAGTACTTTCTAATGGTACCTCATTTTTTGCTCTAGCTTTATTCTGTGCAGAGTTATTAAGGTTTAAAGGTTTGTTAACATTTGGCTGGAACCCCCGCAGGAGAGGCCAGTCGGGGCAAAACAATGCCCGCGGTTAAAGGGTTAAGGGGTTGAAGTCAAATACGAGTTGAAAACTGTAAAATCGAACAAATTATTTACCTTTTAGTATTAACCTAACCTAATCTAATCTAACCTAACCTAACCTAACCTAACCTGGCCTAATCCCTGTGCATGGTTGAAGTCATATATGAAATAATAAAAAGGGAAATAAAACTAAATGAAGTGCTTTTTAACCCATGAACTGTGGCATTGGGTTTCATGGTCAATCCCCCCACGCACAAAAAAATGGGATTCTTTTTTCTTCAAAAATAATTTTTGCCCTTATAAATGAAAGAGTGCATGGAAAAGAATAGGAAACCAAATATGAGTCCATTATTTACCTTAGTTTGGCTGTGGTACGCTATTTGCGGACACTTGGGTGAAAAATGTAGCGTGCATTTTTTTAAAAATAAGAGCTTGACCATATGATGTACGCAGCAGTTGCATGCTATTCTTCATATGATTTACGTAGCAGCTATCGCATTAATTAAACTAACCTAACCTACCAAATCAGACCTAATCCAACAAAATGTAACCCCCAACCTAACCTACATTAACTGCAAAAGCATCTTACCTAACCTAATCTGGCCTAATCCCTGTATGTGGTTGAAGACATACTGGTATACAAAAAAAAAAAAAAGGAATTAAAATTGAACAAAGTGCTTTTTAATCTAACCTAACCTACCAAATCAGACCTAATCCAACCAAATTTGATCCTCAACCTAACCTACATTAACTGTGAAAGCTCATAAATTTGAGGGCAGGGACGGGCTAACGTCGCCCTCCCCATGCCATGACTATACAGTGAGTTGATACTGCACGAACAAAAACACTTAAAGGACATATTTGCGAGAAAAATGTCATATATGAAACCCCCCCTAAGCTGAGGAGTAAATATCATTGGAAAGGCTGGAATTTCCCTAGGGTGTGACTAAACGAAATGTAATACTACCTAAAGTAGCACTATACAGTCACCTGACAGAATTAATGCCTAGCCTATAGGCTAGCCTAGGCCCTATACATCATGCGGATAGGGTAGGCTATTTAGACCAAGCCTGTGTGGTTGAATAGTTTTTTTAAGGCAAATTTCTTCGACACACTAGTCCTTATACCTAAAGCTTATATATGATCAACTCTTGATATTGAAAATTGATAGAGTACTTCAAAAATCTTACCTTCCCTCAAAGCTTGTTCCTTTGTACGTATGGTAAATGCGGGATTTGAATGTTTGTGCAAGGTTACCATTGGAAATATTCATAGGTAGCAAAATGGAATGGCAAAATATCTAGAATAATGCCATAGATATTAAAATATCATTTAAAATGGCTCAAATAACTATAACATTTATAGAATGTCATTAGATGTAAAAACTAAATATTTATACATGATCAAAGTCAATTCCTCAATATCTAGCAAGAAAGTTTGGCTACACTGTACGAACATGGCAACACTGTGTTTGAGGCGTGTTGTTTACGTCGATGATCTAGTATTATTTCGCATTCGTTAAAAATAATAAAAATAATAATAATAAAGAAAATGTTTATTAAGCACATAAAAGTATTACTTTGAATATCATGAATATCTACTGTACCATCATTTATATCACTTAATTAAGAGAGATGATCATTTTAGGTAACGAATTATCCACAACCACTTCAGTCTGTCTGTCTGTCTCAAATATGGAATTCATGGAGAAACTTTGGAGAGGCCTTTGTTCAAGACACTAAATGGCTGATGATGACATATATATCATCATCAGCAGCAGCAGCAACAGCAGCATGACCTGCCCACCTCCATTTCTGTTCTTTTATAACTTTTATATCTTTTACTAATTTAGTCTGCTCTCTCACCAAAAATGAAGAGGGCGGGGTGGCTCAGAGGTAGAGCGTCCGACTCGCAATCTCACGATTGCGAGTTCGAGCCTCTCATGGGTTACCGTTGGCGGGAGTGGTAGCGCGCTCCTTTAACCCGCCCTATCCCGACGTTTTCTGGGCAGTGGTACGCCCCAGTCCCGACATTTTGGACCTTTTTTTTTTTTTTTGCTCAAACATCCGCTTTTGGTGAGAAACATCGAAAATTCATAGAGAAATCGCTCACCTGAGGTTTTAAATACTCGATCTAAGTACGAGTACCTCCTTATCTGACTGGGTTTTCTAACAGGCTGGCACCAAAGAAAACGAGTTCTATGGGAGGGTAACTATTTTATCCACTCATAAACAGTATTTATTTATTTACTTGGTACGAATTTTATGTAGTACAAGAGTATATTGGTTTTGAAACAGTAATATTGGCATTATAAGCATTATTTCACTCACTAACTCATCACCATTCATGACCTTTTTTTCCCACATTACCTGATCATCATTTGTGACTGTTTCTTCCTCTAATGCTATGTAAACTTTGTCCTCCACATTGTCATCGATTGGGGAATCACTCTGGCCCTGAATCTCTTTATTGGCCAGGTCACTGGTAACAAGTGAATTGCCGAGGCAATGGCGTGCAGGGTGGGGGAGAGGTTATGCGGTGTAAGGCATTGTCCCTGCTTGGCATCTTGTAGAGGAATAGAGGAAGGTGTCCCGTGTATATGTGCCAAAAATCACTCACGAAATCACTTGCGAAAATTGAAAATTGTGCAAATTAAGGACCTTGCAATGTTGCCGCATTAATTCACGTCTCCGGGATATGAGTACACATCATGTGAGGACGTGAATTCACGACTCCAGGACGCGGCGGGTTAACTTAGTGGGGCTATTTGGCAATAGTTGCCTAGCTCGGGGATGACGATCAAATCACCAAAGATGATGTTTTTCTGTCCCTCAAAGATATTCCCAAAGAGCAATAGAAACGACAATGTTGGGAATATCCATATATATATATATATATATATATATATATATATATATATATATATATATATATATATATATATATATCTTGTAATTTCCAATCAATAAATATTATAAAGTGCTAATAGGCAGGCTACACAATTATTTTCATATATACCAAAAAAGGCATAAACTCACTACTCTATACAGAATCACAATCGGAACTAATCTATTTCATGTGAATTCTACCACCACATATATATCTCATACTATTCTGAGAGAATTTACATAAATTTTTCATCCAATTTTACACGAGATCTTCTCATCTAAATTTTCACGTGGAAAAGATGTAGATATCTGGTGAATACTGGTGTACACGAGATTTCACCAAATATCCATGACTATAAGATGTGGAATTCACGAGCTGTGCCCACTGGGTTAGTATTAGCCAATACCCTCTTCAGGCATAAAATGATCCACAGGTATACATGGCGAGTGTTGAGAAGGGTGGGTGGTAAATTGAATGAAGGCAATGATTGATTATGTGTGTGTGGATGAAAGGATGCGAAGATGTGTAATGGATGCAAGAGCTTATTGAGGTTGGGGGAGTGGACTTTCTGACCACTACTTGGTGGTGGCCAGAATCAAGATCCAAATAAGATAAAGAAATAGAAGAAGGGAAAGACGAGAAGAAGGAGTAGTTGCAAGGAAAATGGAAAGGTTACAAGAGGATGAGAAAAAGGCAGAATATAAGAGAGAAGTGGAGGAACGATTGGGCAAATATGATTAGAGCAGATGGGGAACGTGGAAGGTGTGTGCAGGATATTTACAGAGGAAATATGTGCAGCATGTGATGTGGTGTGTGGGATGAGGAGAAGACGGAGGAGGCGCAAGGAACAGCATGGTGGAATGAAGAGGTGAGACAGGCTGTGGCACAAAAGAAGAAAGCATACAATGAATGGATGAGAAATAGGGACGTGGAAGAAGTTGAGAGGCCGAAGAGAGAGTTATTTGTAGAAAGAAAGAGAGAGGTGAAAACATGAGTAAGAGAGAGTAAGAAGAGAGTAGATGAGCAATATGGAAGGAATTTGAGGGTAAAGTGTAAGAAAATATTCTGGAAAGAGGTGAAGAGAGTAAGACAGGGCGGAAGTGATCTTAGCAGGGGAGTGAAAGATAAAAATAGTAGATTACTAGTGGAGAAGGGAGAAAAAGTGAGCAGATGGAGAGAACACTTTAAGGAATTGTTGAACATACAGGATGGAAGTAATGCGAGTCTAAGTGGCTGGGGAATGGCTGGGAGAAGGAGGGAGGTGAGAAGACAGGAAGAAATCAGTAAGATAGAAGTTGTGGAAGCAATGAAGAAAGTTAAATTGCGGAAAGCCCCAGGAATTGATGGAGTGTGTGGTGAAATGCTGAAGCATGGGGGAGAGATAGTAGAATGGATGTGGATGATGTGCAGATTGGCCTGGGAGGAAGGTAGAGTCCCGGAGGATTGGAAGTCAGGTATAATTATTCCCTTGTACAAAGGAAAAGGGGAAAAAGAAGTGTGTGGTAATCATAGGGGCATTTGTCTTCTTAGTATAATAGGAAAAGTGTATGGTAGGATACTTATTGACAGAGTTAGGAAAAGAACAGAGGAATTAGTTGGAGAAGAACAGGGAGGCTTTAGGAAGGGAAGAGGTTGTGTAGATCAGATATTCATTCTTAGATCTTTAGTGGAAAAGTTCCTAGAGAAGGGAAAGAAGTAGTATGCGGCTTTCATGTATTTGGAGAAAGCATATGACAGGGCGGGTAGACAAGGATTGTGGAAAGTATTAAGAATGTATTGAGAAGATGGGAAGTTGTTAAATCCTGTGAAGAGTTTGTATGATGGTGCTAAGGCTGCAGTGCGTGTGGATGGTGAACTGGGTAAATTTTTCTCTTTGCAGGTTGGGTTGAAACAGGGATGTGTCATGTCTCCATGGTTGTTCAATCTGTACATGGATGGAGTAATAAAAGACGTACAAGGTAGGGTAGTGGATGTTGGAGTAGCCCTGGCGAGAGAGGGTATTGTTTGGAAACTCCCTGTACTGTTGTTTGCAGATGATACTGTGTTGTTGAGTGAAGACGAAGAGGAGCTGCAGGGTTTTGTGGATGAGTTTGGGAGAGCGTGTAAGAAACGGAATCTAAAGGTGAATGTAGGGAAGAGTAAAGTGATGGTCTTTGAGAGAGGTGAAGTCAGTGAATGTACACCGAGGTTGGAGAGTGAGGAATTGGAAAATGTGAGTACATTTAAGTACTTGGGTAGTGTGATGAGTAAGGATGGAGGTTTGGAGGATGAAGTGCTTGAAAGGGTACAGCAGGGAAGAAAGGTTGCTGGCTTCTTGCAAGCAGTGATAAGAAATAGGGAAGTGAGCATGGAAGTGAAAAAGTTACTACATGATAGTATTGTGATACCAACTCTAATGTATGGAAGTGAGCCTTGGACGTTGTTGGAAGGACACAAGTCAAGAGTGAGAGCAGTGGAAATGAGTTATTTAAGAGGAGCGTGTGGAGTCACATGGAGAGACAGGCTGACAAATGAGGATATAAAGGAGCGTTGTGGTGTGGATGTGGATGTGACAGGAAGAGTTAGGAGGAATACACTGAGGTGGATTGGCCATATGGAGAGGATGGAGGGTGAAAGACTGACGAAGAAAGTGTATGTGAGTGAGGTGGAGGAGGGGAGAGGGAGGGGGAGGTCGAGGATGAGATGGAGGGTTGGGGTGGAGAGGTATATGAGAGAGGGGGATGTGGGTTAGGAGCAAGGGAGTGAAATCAGGGACAGGGCGACGTGGAGGCAATTTGTTTGTGGCCACCCCAAACGGGATTGAGGCGTCTGGTAATATATATATATATATATATATATATATATATATATATATATATATATATAGATAGATAGATAGATAGATAGATAGATAGAATAGATAGATAGACACCAAACTACTTGAATTCATAGAATAGTGTTTGTAGTGATAATATCAGGCAGTGGTAACCATATTACGGGGTACTGGGAAATGTAAAGTGGAGACTTCGTTACCCAACTTCAGAAGTCTCCACAAGTCCTACGGTAGTCGACGAAGGCTCAACAAACATCCCAGGAGAAAGCTGAAGGTATGTGCCATATACTTATATAATTATAATTTTCTAGGACTAATAACTGATTTATGGCAAATATTTTTAAAAAGTCAGTCGGAGCGCGATTATCCTCGTGGGACGTGCACGGCACACTCCCGACATCCCCGCGGTTAAGGGGTTAAACTCATCCAGTTGGTAAACCAACGAACCAGAATACCTGATAATCCTGACGATAACGCCCATCTCTTGGATCTACTCCTGGCAAATAATCCAGATCAGCATAGGATAGAAGTACTGTTGCCACTTGGATCCTCCGACCACAATCTCATCAAAGCCTCATTAGTTGGCTCCCCCAAACCTCCCCAATGTGAACCTGACGGGGTTACCCATTGGTACTTTGATAGGGCAAACTTGGTTGGTTTTAGAAATTATCTTGCTGACATTCCATGGCAGTCTTTCTTCTCTGGTGATGTCAATTTTATCCAGTACCACATTAATGACTTAATACTAGCTGGTATGGATTTATTCATACCAAGTCAACGGTTAGTTAAGAGACCCAACTCTCCAAAATGGTTTGATAGCATTGTGCCAGAGTTACAGCCCAGAAGTCATTAGCATATAACTCTTACTTAAAATAAAAAACATCTGAATCGCTCTGTCAATTAAAACATTGTTAGAAACCATGTAAAAGCTGTAATAAATCTCTCTATATAAAACTTTCTTCAAAATCAAACGTCAAAAGTACTTAGCAATCCTAATGACAACAGAATATTCTGGTCAACTCTCAACTCATTCAAAAATAACTTTAACAAGTCAACACCCATTTCCCCAGAAAAATCTTCAGACAGTAACATTATAAGTGACCCGAGTGGTAAAGCGAATATCCTTGTCAGTAAACGTGTCAGAAATTCTGCTGTAAAGGAAGTCAGCCAGAACGTTCCAGTACTATATTTGACTCTCCCAAAATTGTTCCACTTAAAATACAGACTAGATACGTAAAATCCATTGTAGACAATTTACCAACCAACAAAGCTTCAGGGCCAGGTGGAATTCCTCCATTGTTTTGAAAAAGTGCTCCCCAGAGCTTGCCTCAGTTCTAGCTAAATTATTCAGACACTTCATACGTATAGTCATGGTCATCAATAATCGCCTATCCACCTGTACCCCGTGTCTCAGGTTGGCTTCTTTGTCTGCGGCAAGTTATAGAAGAATAAGTGAGGCCGAGGTGGAGAGGCCAGAGATAGAAGGGAAGGTGGGTAGGGGGACGAGTGATGGTGCAGGGATGGAGTGCGGGAGGGGAGGGAGGGGAGGTAGGGAAGGGAAAATGAAATGTGAAGTGGTGGCCACATTATTTGTCTATTTTCTTTCATTCAGGGCATGATATAAAGGAGTTAATATTTGACAGATAATGCTGCATTACACCTTGTATAGAGTGTCAGGTAACAATCATTAGATAGCTGGTGATATCTAGGGCTGGCTTGTGAGAGAAATATACTCACGTGACAGATCAAACATTAGTGCTGAGCCAGTTATTTGTGAATATCCATGTATTTTCACTTCGGACACAGAATGGAATCTGATTGGCTTTGATTTCCGTAATGTTTATGTAAGAAAAGTCCTCTACCCTTACATGTAATTAATTTTTGGAACTAAATATCATATGCAACCTATGACATGGCTGTGCCAACAGTAAATATGACCATCCTCTCGGTATATGCTCCCTCTATACAGTCACAATCATGTCAACTGTTGTATGGCATCTCTATGTGAAAGTGTACTTAAAATAATTGTGGATAAAAGGTAAATATATTTGATGTTTGTGCACATGGGTAGATATAATAATGATATCTCTCAAAATCTGATGCTTGGACACCATGCCGGAATGGGACTGAATGGCCATCCAACAACCCCAACCCCCCCTCATCACCTAGGGATGATATTTTCCTCTGACAAAAAACAGCTGGTTACAAACTGGTGGACAAGGCAGTAATGTGTTGTGCTGGAAACATTGTGGCCTTGCCCTAATGTTTGATTTGTCAAGTCAGTATATTTCTCTCACGAGCCAGCCCGTGAGGAACAGTGGTGTTCCTCAGGGTTCTGTCCTATCACCAACTCTCTTCCTTTTATTCATCAATGACCTTCTAAGCTGTACATCTAACCATGTCCACTTGTACGCTGATGACTCCACCCTTCACCTTTCCGTTCAGTTCTCGTAATGTCCATCTCAGCAGTACTTCAATAAACAAGGGATGAGGCTATGGCACACCTAATGTCTGACTTGGCTCATATCGCTGACTGGCATAAAAGTAAACTTGTTTTTAGTGCATCAAAAACTCAGCTTTTACACCTATCAAACTGACACAATCTTCCACAGGAGTACCCACTAATGTTTAATAATATCCAACTCAAGCCTGCATCATCCTTGAACATGCTTGGGGTTTCATTCACGCAGGAGTTATCTTGGAAAGATCATACTGCATCTCTTGTAAAATCTGCTTCCATGAGACTGGATGTGCTAAGCCAACTCCTTACTTTCTTTATCGCTGCACAGTTGTTGACTTTATACACGGGTTTTATTCACCCCTGTGTAGAGTACAACTCTCATGTGTCGGGAGGCTCCCCATATACAGCTCTTCTCAATAGGGTGGAGTTAAAGGCTTTTCACCTCATTAACTCTCCTCCTCTAATTGGCTTCCTTCAACCTCTGTCTCTTTGCTGCACAGTTGTATCTTTATCTCTTTTCTATCGCTGCTTCAATGGTCACTGCTCCTCTGAACTATCTACGACGGGTGCGTAGCACCCAACTAGCAACAAACTTTCATCCCTTTTCTGTCCAGCTCTCTAATACAGGAGTCAACCGTTACTCCCAGTCTTTCTATTTATGCAACAGATCAGCACTGGAACTGTCTCCCTTTGTCTGTGTTTTCTACTTCCTATGATCTCCAGTCTTTCAAACTCAGTGTGTTCAGGCATGTCGAAATGATTGGATCTTGAATTTGGCTCTCTTTTGTATTCTATTTGTTTTTTATTTCTTGGAAGGAACGGTTTGCAGGCTCCTGGCCATTGGTTCCTTCTTTCTTGCATTAAAAAAAAAATAAATAAAGTTTATTATCTGACGCCGCTACGCAGGGTGTAATGCAGCATTATCTACCAAGTATTAGCTCCTTGTTATCATGCCCTGAATGAAAGAAAATAGACAAATTATGTGGCCACCATTTTGCATTTCATTCTCCCTCCCTTACCTGCCTTCCCTTCCCTCTCTCACCCCACCCCCACACCAATGCTCGTCTCCCCAACTACCTTCCTTTCTCTCTCTGGCCCCTCCCTCTCAGCCCCTCTTACTCCACCCAGATATGCCACGCATAAAGGAGCCAACCTGAGGCATGGGGTACTGGAGGATAGGTGATTATTTACGGCCACGATTGTGTTTCTTCATTCATGGAAAGAAGCCATGAAAAGAAGCCAATATCCACCCAGTTCCAAAGACTTTCTGATTACAGACCAATAGTTATCACATCTTTACTTGGTAAAGTATTTGAAATTGTAATTACTAAGCATATAGTTAAACATCTTGAATCCAACAACTAAATTAGTGATAGACAATATGGTTTTTGCCACGAAAGATCCACAATTGATATACTCAATTTTCTGACTCATATCATTGATCAATCAATTGACCAACATGGAGAAACTCATGCAGAAGCCCTTGATATGTTCAAAGCTATTGGCAGAGTGTAGCACTGTTCCCTGCTATCAAAACACTTTCTATGAACTTTCATCGTTTGTTCCACTGCTTTCCTCATATCTCAGCAACAGAAAAATAAGAGTAAAAGTAGATGATGCATATTCCAATTTCCATGCAGTGCTGGCGTGCCACAAGGATCAGTTCTGACATCAACCCTATTCCTGGTTCATATTAATGATATCTTATCCGTTACCCACAATCCCATCCATTCATATGCAGATGACTCAATACTTCACAGTTCATTCACACTCAAACAGCCATTTACAAAGTTTAATATCTCTAACTTTCTGCTCAGTGCAGCCATCTCCATACATCAAGACTTACCTAAGATGAGCGATTGGGGAAAATATAACCTTATCTCATTTACTGCTAGTATAACCAAATACATGCATATACAATTTACTAACAGGCAGATATTACCAGATTTATATATTAGCTTCAATGCTGCAAAACTTGCTCCAAAAGTATTGAAATTCTCAGTGTTTCACTTAACAATGCCCTCAGCTGAACATCTCATATCAGATCACTTACTAAAACCACCTAAAAGAAACTTGGATTATTGTACAGTCTGTAACTTCTTCACTGACGAGCAGTTAGCTATAATATATAAGAGCCATGTGCACTTTCAGCTAGAATATTGCTCACCCTTGTGGACTGGATGTGGTGAGGTTGCACTTAAACAAACTAGACAAAATTCAGAACAAAGCTGTTCGAATAACCCTGCTATTACAAATAAACTACCTCTCCTACATGTAAGAAGGAATGTTGCCTCCCTTGCACAATTATTTTAGATACTTTCATGGCAAATGCTCAGACGAAGTTGCCTTCATTGTACCACCTCTCCATGCCCTTCCTCGTGCTACACGGGCTTCTGGTAGCGCTCATGACTGGAATGTCATACAGCCATATTGCAGAACTACCTATCAGAATTCTTGTTCTTTTCCCTGCATTGCATCTCTCTGGAACTCTCTTTCCCGGAGCTGTTCCCCCTCCCAGTCTTCAACCTATAGTTGTTCAAGTCCAACTGTTATATTTTTTTTTTATGAATTTAGGACGCCAGTAATCTAGTGTGTGAAATATTTTTTTTTTATTCATTTGTTTTTCCTTATTCTGTTCTGTTATTAAAAAAAAAAAAAAAAAAAGGTTACCAATGTCAGTTGGTAGAACAGAAAGTGTGAAAACTGCCTGGGAAGCTACCAGTCAAAACAGTTTTCACATATACTATTAAATGTTTGAAGCTACGAGAATATCAAGACACATAAATAACAACCAATCTTCATTTTCACAAAATATTGTAGGAAATTCTCAAAGAAATCCGAACTTCCGTTCACAATCTTCACCAAACACACACACACACACACACACACACACACACACACACACACTTACGTACTTAAAGTATATCCTTCTGATACAAAAGATGAAGTCTACTATACGCACAAGGATATAATGTTTTTCATTGTCTTTGGTGCCAACGTGTGTGGCTGTGCAGACCAGTTCTGGATCCGCAAACTTTGCCAAACAGTCAGCATGTCAAGTCCGTTTTTGCTCGGAGAACTCTGTTTTGGTTGTGCCTCCATTGTCTACACTTTTCTCAAGCCAGGTTCTGAGCTTCGAGATGGATGGTTCCTTTGCTGCAGAGGACTCGCCATTGTTTTTTGCAGAGGCTATTGTTTCAAGATCTTTTGGTGTGATGTTGCATTTCTTCAGAGTTGTACCTATAGCCTACTGGTCTTTGCATCTCTTCTATCCCCCTGGGTTGTGGCAAGGAGTTGACCGTACAGAACCTGGTGGGGAAGGCAGTACTCAGGCATGTGGAACATGGTTCCGACACACCTCAGCTGCTTTTTACCCAGCATGTTTTCTATGCTGGTTGACTTTGGCCGCTGGAACAATTGTGAGTGAGGGACTTTATCCTCCCATATGAGTCCTAGGATGCACTGTTAACATTGAGTGTGAAACGACTCTTGCTATCTGAAGATGGTAGGTATTTCACGATTCAGTTCCGTATAAGAGGGTGGAGTGCTATACAACCGTGTGTACAGATACCTTTGTCTTGATCCTCAAGTTGGTGTTTTCTAAGATTCTGGATATGAGATGTCCAAAAGAGACTGAGACGTGGTTGATTACGACAAAAACTTCCGCATCAATATTATGTTTCTCTTTGAACACATTTTCAAGATAGATGTAACTCTCCATCTATTTTATATTTTCGCCATTTATTTGAAATGTAAAAGGGGCTCTGCTGGGTTGTTTCCGTGATATATTATATCTGTATTATTGGTATTTATTCAGAGCCCTGTTGAGTGGTATATGTTGAAGACGATTTTGAGTCTCTGTTGTATGATTTCTGGGATATATGCAGGTAGAACACAGTTATCAGCATATTAAAGCTCTAGCAAATGAGGCATATCATTCTTTGATTGTGCTTGAAGACATCTAAAAATTTATAAGTTACCGTCTACACGGAACTGCATTTTTATTCCATCATCGGCATTCATTTGTTGATGACTTAAAAAGGTGACTGCAGCGAGATCCATGAAAATGACAGGAGCGAGGATGCACCCTTGCTTTGCTACCACGCCCACGTTGAAGGGTTTGGATTTGCTCGCACCTAAGGAAACGCGAGCATTCATACTGTCATGCAGGATCTTCAGGTTGGTGAGAAGTTTGCTTGGAACTCAAAAAAAAAAAAAAAAAAAAAAGAAGTGCATTCAACAACAGTTCTGTGTTGAGTGTCAATCGCTTTTGCAAGATCGATAAACGCAGTATACAAGTCACATTTCTGCTTCTGGGATTTCTCTTGTAAACACACACACACACACACACACATTACAACAGGGGAGGAGAGGGACAGTTGACAGCTTTATAACGAGGTGCCAGGGATTTTTTGCAGCCTCTGCCACTCTTCAATTTTAAGTGAAGTCTGTCTGTCTGTCTGTCTCTCTCTCTCTCTCTCTCTCTCTCTCTCTCTCTCTCTCTCTCTCAGATGACATGCTTGTTAATTCACGTGTCTTCTTTGAAACTTAACTATCTTTATGTTCATAAATTTCTGTGTGTGTGTGTGTGTGTGTGTGTGTGTGTGTGTGTGTGTGTGTGTTTCTATGAATGTGCCCACTGAACTTTCGAAGTGGATATAAAAATGATGGAATACATGAATTATTTGTGTTAAGTCCTTCAATAGGTGCGTCTGAATAAAACCGTCTGGTGGTAGAACGAATGCAGTTTATAGGCGCCAGTTTGCAAATGAACATAATGTTGGCACCCTTTTCCAAAGTCAACGGGCGAGGAATTAAATGAAGAAATAGGTTCACCTATCAATAAGTATTATTTAGAAATTAATTTGGTTGCATAAACTGCCCTCTCATTATGTATGTCAGGTTATACACAAAAATACACGCCCTGTTTTGCATATTTAAACCAGAGACTTCATGAAAAATACACTAATCAATACCAAGGTAATGCATGAAAATTATAAGCAGTATCCTGTCAGATTCGTAATGTCCAGGACCACACTCACATAGAAATACAATTAATACTAATAGGGAATACACACTGCTTCGCCAGCAATGTGTATATTTTAGGTAATACAGAGATTACACACAGTTTCGTCATTGTGTATAAGCGTGGACATGCTAGAAATAATACAGCAGTCAATATTTTTATGAGTAGATTTAAAAACACACACACGAATGCACTGTTTTCAATTAAATTCTTCATAACTCGGGAAATATCGAGACGTTAACACAACTGTCGATGTGTATAAACAAGGAAAAGCAAATTATAATACACGATTCAACATGCACAGTCCGGAAAAAAAAATGAAAATACGTCTTGTGTGAAACAGGTGTACTCCAGGAACTACGAAGGCTGCATGTTCTCCTGTCGCTCTGTGCAGGGAAGGAAGTGCATGTGTAGATGTGTATGAGTGCACACGATGGAGGCCACGAGGAACGAGATTGGAAAACTCTTGAAGACAAGTTTGTGAATGTGTTTGCGATGTCATCCTCCGACGTGATTGTTCTGCGCTGGTCTGGTTGGTGATCAAGAAAAAGCATCGCGGGAGGAGGGTGTTGGGGATGAATGATGACGGAAGGTGGGAAAATGTGGAGAAAGTAAAGGAATAAGAAGTCTGTGAGGGAAGAGGGAAAATGAAAGCAAGCAGGATGATGAGGGAAATAGGAAGTAAAGAAGGAGAGGGGTAAGCTTGAATGGGAATGATGGAAAAAAAAAAAATAAGGAATAGGAAGGGAATGAGGGAAAAATGGTGAAATGAGAAGGACAGAAGAAAGCCTAAGTTTTAAATATATTTATTTAGAGATCTCCAAGGCACAGAAACAAGCACTTTTATTTAACTTAAAGCTGTCTTTCTAATACAGAAGGCGACGGCTACTACTGTATACTCACTAAGGTGGTGTGTTTCTCAGTCTTTGGAGCCAACGAGTGTGACTGTGCAGACCAATTCAGGATGGATCCACAAACTCTTCCACACAGTCGGCACGTCATGTCTGGGTTTGCTGGTTGAACTGTTTTCTGGTTGTGCCTCCGTTGTCTACGCTCTTCTCTGGCCAGGTTACGAGCATCTTCGAGAAGAATATTTTTCTTTCATTAGAGAAGGCTCGACATTCATTTCTGTTCCATTTACTAATACGTCTAGTCTGTGATTTCATCTGTCAGAGTCATAAACTGAGTGAAAGAGTGTAAATCAAAGTTTGTGTAAGTGTTAGCCTACCTCTTCAGTGTTGATTGTAAAATATCACTAGTCAGCATGGATAACTTGCTTTTAAAATCCTCAACATACACGTAAAGGCGAGCTAAACTTTATAATCAGATCGTGTATTGAAAAAAAAAAAAAAGAATAAAAAAAAACTTGCTGAAGGATCTTCACAGGTCACAAAATGCTTACCAGATGTAATTTCCAAGCTGTCTGTGTCAAGTTCTTTTACCTCTCTAGATTTCATCTTAAAATAATACTAGTCAGTAAACACAAACCCTGCCTTTAGAATCACTGGGTATATGCCATCAGTGTACACATCACTGGCCTGAAGGGAGTGTGAAAATGAACTCCATCTCCCGAAAAAAATAAGATTTCTCAAACTTACCGCTCTGTCCGGCCATGGTGTTACGTCTCACGTACCGTTGTGTTTTCCCGACCAGCTGATGTCATTAGTTATCTTTTGCATGGAAGAGTGCATGAGAAGCTTTGATAAAGAACACCACTACATTCAACTCGGTCTTTTAAAATGAATATTCAGCTTTTAAAAAACTAAAGTTGTTAATGAATTAACCCCTCCGTGGCCGTCGGCGTTGAATGACGTTTAGCCGATCAATGGCCACAGACGTCGTTTGAGCGCGGCCCATAAAAACCTGCAAAAATTTTTGGAAAATGAACAAACGTTCTGAACGTCTTCAGACTGACCTACACTACACTCCCGTACACCTCATCAAGCAGTTCAAACCCTGCTGCTGGGATGAGTGGATTTTTTATTTTTTCGCTCCTAGCCATGCCTAAACAAGCACAACTACACCCATTATCTCGACCCAGGCAGAACATATCATCTTTGTCCTCTCTTGCAAATCACACACAACCACCTGCTTATGATTATGAGGTAATACTGGCACATACAAAAAAGACATGATAATAAGTGAAAAATACATTTTTGTCTTGGTATCTTGACCTATTTGCTCAGGTTTATTGTAATGGTTTGGATCATTTGATGCAGTGCAGCTTGTAAACTGTGAAAACCTTCAGGAAGTGAACGAAAATCTGGGACATGAGACTGACCTTCACTTCACCCTCTCACATATCATCTGTCAGTTCATCACCTGCTGTTATGACGAGTGGATGTACGATTTTTTTGCTCGTGGCCATGCCTAAAAACACATAGTTACACCCATTATCTCGACCCAGACAGAAAATACAATTTTTTTTCCTCCCTTGCAAAACACATACAGCCACCCTGTTTATGAGACAGCAATATATATTGCGAAAATTCAAGGTAAAATTATAAAGATGAACATAAAATGAGAAAGATGAACATGTAATTTCGGAAAAAATGTTTTCCCCCGTCTGTAAACTTATTTATTTCTGCTTTGTATCTGTATTCGTAATAATTAGACTTCTGAAACTGCATTACGATTCTATTTTTAGCCATGCTCGTGGTGTGGGAGCTCGAAGTTGCGACTCAACCTCCACATTGATAATCGGATCTGACCCTCCACTTTATTCTCCTGTGGCAGAATCTAACCTTGGAGGACGTGCAGTTTTCTCATTTAGGACCGATAATTCAACTCTTTCGCTCCCTTTTCCAAGCATGGGCACAACGTTAACATAAAAAATAACTCGAAACTACCATAAACATATATCAAAAAGGTGAAAAAGTATTCATAACAATTTTTTTTCCAGCCATTCCTAACAGATTATGTACTGAAATCATTCGGTATCATCATATCTCATATATGCACAACATTTCAGCACCATTCGTATTGTTTTCGGAGGTAAAAAAAAAATAACAACACCTGCCCAGTTGCGTTGCGGCACGCCCCTGGACGGCGATATCGCTTGCTAATATTTCTGCAACTTCCGCGCTCCATTGCAAGCAATAAAAGGCGTCTAGGAATCTGGGATTTACACTGTTAGGTGCATCTGAACTTTCTGTTCAATATGGCAAGAAAAAAAATCAATTTTCGAAACTTCAAAAAATGACCCTGGCATCGGCCTGGCGTGCACAGAAAATTCAGGGCCTTTGGCCACGGATGGGTTAATTAGTTCATTTTTCTCAAAAGCTCTCTGTCCTTTAAAGTACTGCTGGCTACTGCACAGATAATCGTATATGTAAACTGCAACTCGTCAACATGACACTCTACAACATCACACTTCATCAATTCATTCTGTTAGATTTTCCTCATAGATTTCATTGGAGCATTTTTATTATTACAATCTACATTTAATTTTATCCACCTAGCTGTTGTGAGTCTATCCTCATTTATTTTATCAACTTACTATACTATTGATATCTAGGGTTGCTAAGATAGGCACAAGAGGCAGGGGGACTAAAGGGAAATGGGGAAATGTCCCTGAAACATAGACAAGCAAAGGTGAATTTTGAGCAACAGCAAACTCCATATTTGGGTAAAGATCCAGAGGTAATTTGCTACTATTTACTTATTTATGGAGGGTATTATTACATTATCATTTCATCCTATCCATCTGTGAAAACTAGATGTTATCTCCAACATGGGCAACGTAATTTCCAAACCACTTTTCATAATGGGTTAGGTTTTCTCATCCTGATCCAGAATCTGTAATACGATCCCGATCGGTCCCAAAAGTTAACTGATTGTCCCTGAGACATGAGCTATCTACCCACCAATTTTGGTCTAAATCTCGCTTTTATTATTATTATTTTTTTTTAGGAATCCAGTAAACAAACAGATAAAAAAAACAATGCTGGCAAAAACATACTCTCCTTGTTGGAGAGAATAAATGCAAAGTTCCAAAGTATAGCTTATTAGAAAATAAATTAATTCAATAATTTTAATTATTAAAAAGATTCATATTCATTTTTAACCACCGAGTTGAATGCAAGAGTATACCTTATCCAGGTTTCCTCAAGCAGTATTTCACGTGTTAACATAGGTGTAGTAGGCTGTGGGAGCAACTGCGCTCCATATAAGACAGGCAAAGGCACATTTTTCGATCAGCGGAAATCCCCTACTACGAGCACTGATCTGGAGGTACACTGTTTTTTTAATTTATTTATTGAAGGTGTTATTACATTTTCATTCCATTCTTTCCATTTACAAAAACAAATGAAAAGTTCCAAATAATTGGCTACCAGATATCAGTTAACCCCTCCATGGCTGAAGGCCCTGAATTTCCGTGCACGCCAGGCCGACGCCGGGGCCATTTTTTTAAGTTTCGAAAATTGTGTTTTTTTTCTTGCCATATTGAACAGAAAGTTCATATGCACCTAACAGTGCAAATCCCAGATTCCTAGACGCATTTTACTGCTTGCAATGGAGCACGGAAGTCGCAGAAATATCGGCAAGCGATATGCCACCCAGGGGCGCTGCCGCAACGCAACTGAGCAGGTGTTATTTTTTTTTTTACCTCCCAAAACAATATGAATGGTGCTGAAATGTTGTGCATATATGAGATATGATGATATGGAATGATTTCAGTACATAATCTGTTAGGAATGGCCGGAGAAAAAAATTATGAATACTTTTTCACCCTTTTTCATATAAAATATGTTTATGTTAGTTCCGAGTTATTTTTTACGTTATTGTATGCCCATGCTTGAAAAAGGGAGCGAAAGAATTGAATTTTCGGTCCTAAATGAGAAAAATGCACGTCCTCCAAGGTTAGACTCTGTCACAGGAGAATAAAGTGGAGGGTCAGATCCGATTAGCAATGTGGAGGTTGAGTCGCAACTTCGAGTCCCACACCACGAGCATGGCTAAAAACAGAATCGTAATGCAGTTTCAGAAGCCTAATTATTACGAATACAGATACAAAGCAGAAATAAATAAGTTTACAGACGGGGGAAAACATTTTTTCCGAAATAACATGTTCATCTTTCTCTATCGTTTTAAGTTCATCTTTATCATTTTACCTTGTTATTTTCGCAATATAATTATTGCTGTATCGTAAACAGCGTGGTTGTATGTGTTTTGCAAGGGAGGAAAAAGATTGTATTTTCTGTCTGGGTCGAGATAATGGGTGTAACTATGTGTTTTTAGGCATGGCCAAGAGCAAAAAAATCGTACATCCACTCGTCATAACAGCAGGTGGCGAACTGACAGATGATATGTGAGAGGGTGAAGTGAAGGTCAGTCTCATGTCCCAGATTTTCGTTCACTTCCCGAAGGTTTTCACAGTTTTCTACAAGTTGCACTGCATCAAATGATCCAAATCATTACAATAAACCTGAGCAAATAGGTAAAGATCTATCTATCTATCTATCTACTGCCAGACGCCACAATCCCGTAAGGGGTGGCCATTTGCCTTTGAGTTATTGGTTTTATGGGGAGGAGCACTAACCCTCCACCAACCCACTTGTTGACACGTAGGGAGCACGTATGGGTTGGTTATATGGTTACCACCCAGCATTGTAAATGGTTTCTTGGCTTACAGGAAACCATTTGGCTTGTCACTCAATGTAAAGCCACCTGTAAAGGAAAGAAGAGCAATAAGAAGTGACAGGAAAGATGGGATATATAGGAAGAGAGGAGGGCAAGCACAGAAAAAGAATGATAAAGGATAAGGAAGAAGTAGGCAGCACTACATAAGGAAGAAGTAGGCAGCACTACATTAAGTGAGTGGATGATACCAAGACAAAAATGTATTTTTCACTTATCATGTCTTTTTTGTATGTGCCTGTATTACTTCATAATCGTAAGCAGGTGGTTGTGTGTGATTTGCAAGAGAGGACAAAGATGATATGTTCTGCCTGGGTCGAGATAATGGGTGTAATTGTGCTTGTTTAGGCATGGCTAGGAGCGAAAAAATCGAAAATCCATTCATCACAGCAGCAGGGTTTGAATTGCTTGATGAGGTGTATGGGAGTGTTGTGTAGGTCAGTCTGAAGATGTTCAGAACGTTCGTTCACTTCCCAAAAATTTTTGCAGTTTTTTATAGGCCGCGCTCAAACCAAGCCTGTGGCCATTGATCAGCTAAACGTCATTCGACGCCGGCGGCCAAGGAGGGGTTAATGAATAATCGCTGAAAGAATTAATACAAAGTTGTAAACAGAGAAGATATTATAAGCAACACAGAAGAGTACCCCCTGAAGTCTCTGAAAATTACAATTTGGGGGGAACAACTCATGGTAGTCGACACAATGAAACAGTTTTAAGGTGCGATTCCACTGGGGCAACATTATGGCAACATGTGGCATGCTACATTGTCGTATAGGCCAAGTGTATTCCAACCAGTTCAACACAAGGCAACATGTAGCATGCGACTGTGTGGCATGCAACAGGTGGCAAGAAGTTGCCCGTAGAAGATGACGCATGCGACAAGATTTAGCCTGTTGCCTAGTGTTGCCCTCCTTCCCACCAGTTGCGGGAAGGATTCGATTTTGAAAGCAACAAGATGAATTGGTCTCAAGAATAAAACTGTAAAATTTATAGAATATAGAAAACCTGTGGTTCTATGGGCTATATGCTTGGAACAATACAAGAATAACCAAGCTAAACTAGATGCGCTGTGGGGATTAGCCAAGAACACACACACACACACACACACACACACACACGCTCTCTCTCTCTCTCTCTCTCTCTCTCTCTCTCTCCACCAGTCCTAATACTGTACCAACACTAGCAAATCTTTCATCTGTTACATTATTCTCTCTATCTTGTCTCTTGTTAAGCTAAGATATAGTACTTCAAAAAAATTTTGCATTCATGCCTTCTTGACGGTGGGCACGCAGCACCCGTCTTTCTATGTATTCACACCTTTTTATAAGTTATTCTGCAGTGTGTGTGTGTGTGTGTGTGTGTGTGTGTGTGTGTGTGTGTGTTTTACACGGTATCTACTTATGTTTTTTTTTTTTGTTAAGCTCTGTCTATACACAGCTGTCTGTCTGTTATATCGTGTTGACAACTGGCTCGGTTTTTGTTGAATTGGTGAAGGTTTTGTGGCATTCAACATAAACATTGGCATGTAGCATGCTACATGAAACAACAATGTTGACTTGTCGTAGTCAACATACCTCCTGGTTGAATGCCGCATTCAACATACATGTTGAAAGCCAGGCAAATCGCATGCTACATGTTGCCTGTGTTGCCCCAGTGGAATTGCGCCTTCACGAATGAACTAAAGACGGAAGGGCGATACTTAAAAGCAAGAGTGACAATAACAACAAAAGAAGAAATTGATGATAGTAAAAAAAAAAAAAAAAAAAAAAAAAAAAGGCATTCAGTACACTCACACTATACTGTAGCTTGATAACGACTAACGCAAGTTTGCAATGCAAGGGTGCCGGGCGACAGTGGCATGAGGAAGGCTGGAAACGTGCCAGATATCACTTACTGTTATATTATTCCTGTTGATCTAATATATATATATATATATATATATATATATATATATATATATATATATATATATATATATATATATATATATATATTAGATATCGCTTACTGTTATATTATTCCTGTTGATCTAATATATATATATATATACTGTATATATATCTATATATATATATATATATATATATATATATATATATATATATATATATATATATATATATATATATATATACATGCCAAACCTTACTTATATTTTGGCAAGATTACCATTCTCTTCTTTCTGTTGTACCAAAAACTATGTTTGCAGGGCAAGCAAATTATCCAGGCCCTGTTTCTTAAAATGGGAAAATGAATGTTGTGGTTTCGGACTCCCAATCAGGTGAAAGGTTGCCAGATCGATTTTTTACCCAAAACATAAATCGTCACACTTCTTGAAAGTTGGAATACAAATGTGGGCGATTGTATGTGTGTATGCACCAACGCAAGATCGTGCTAGCAGAGTGAGAGAAGAGTTCTGGACAAATGTGGAAGTGTACATGGAAAAGTTTGGAAGGAATGAGAGAGTGTTTTTGGTCGGTGATATGAGTGGTAAAGTAGGGAATGTGAAGGTGGATGGAATAGTTGGTGAGTGGGGTGTGCCTGCTGAGATAGATGAGAATGGCAGTGCGTTAGTGGACATTTGTGCTGGGAGGGGATTGGTGATAGCCAATACCCTCTTCAGGCTTTAAATGATCCACAGGTATACATGGCGAGTGATGAGAAGGGTGGGTGGTGAACTGAATGAAAGGAAGGCAATGATTGAATTATGTGTGTGTGGATGAAAGGATGCGAAGATGTGTAATGGAAGCAAGAGCTTATAGAGGTTGGGGGAGTGGACTTTCTGACCACTACTTGGTGGTGGCCAGACTCGAGATCCAAGTAAGGTGGAGAAATAGAAGAAGGGAAGGACGGGAGGAAGAAGTAGTTGCAAGGAGAGTAGAATGGTTACAAGAGGATGAGAAAAAGCCAGAGTATAAGAGAGAAGTGGAGGAATGATTGGGCAAATATGAATTGGACCAGATGGGGGACGTGGAAGATGTGTGCAGGATATTTACAGAAAAAATATGTGCAGCATGTGATGTGGTGCGTGGGAGGAAGAGAAGATGGCTGGGAGGTGCAAGGAACAGCGTGGAGGACTGAAGAGGTGAAACAGGCTGTGACACAAAAGAAGAAAGCATACAATGAATGGATGAGAAATAGGGGCGTGGAAGAAGTTGAGAGGCGGAAGAGAGAGTTATATGCAGAAAGAAAGAGGTGAAAAGATTAGTAAGAGAGAGTAAGAAGAGAGTGGATAAGGAATTTGGAAGGAATTTGAGTGTAAAGAGGAGGGACTGTAAGGAAATGTTCTGGAAAGAGGTGAAGAGAGTAAGACAGGGTGGAAATGAGGTTAGCAGGGGAGTGAAAGATAAAAATGGTAGATTACTAGTGGAGAAGGGAGAAAAAGTGAGCACTTTAAGGAATTGTTGAACATACAGGATGGAAGTAATGCGAGTATAAGTGGCTGGGGAATGGCTGGGAGAAGGAGGGAGGTGAGAAGACAGGAAGAAATTAGTAGGATAGAAGTTATGGAAGCAATGAAGAAAGTTAAATTGCGGAAAGCCCCAGGAATTGATGGAGTGTGTAGTGAAATGCTAAAGCATGGGGGAGAGATAGTAGTAGAATGGATGTGGAAGATGTGCAGATTGGCCTGGGAGGAAGGTAGAGTCCCGGAGGATTGGAAGTCAGGTATAATTATTCCCTTGTACAAAGGAAAAGGGGAAAAAGAAGTGTGTGGTAATCATAGGGGCATTTGTCTTCTTAGTATAATAGGAAAAGTATATGGTAGGATACTTATTGACAGAGTTTGAGAAAGAACAGAGGAATTAGTTGGAGAAGAACAGGGAAGCTTTAGGAAGGGAAGAGGTTGTGTAGATCAGATATTCATTCTTAGATCTTTAGTGGAATAATTTCGAGAGAAGGGAAAGAAGTTGTATTCGGCTTTCATGGATTTGGAGAAAGCATATGACAGGGTGGATAGACAAGGATTGTGGAAATTATTAAGAATATATGGAGTAGATGGGAAGTTGTTGAATGCTGTGAAGAGTATGGATGAGGGTGCTAAGGCTGCAGTGCGTGTGGATGGTGAACTAAGTGAATTTTTCTCTTTGAAAGTAGGGTAGAAACAGGGATGTGTCATGTCTCCATGGTTGTTCAATCTGTACATGGATGGGGTAATAAAAGAGGTACAAGGTAGGGTAGTGGATGTTGGAGTGGCCCTGGTGAGAGAGGATAGTGTTTGGAAACTCCCTGTACTGTTGTTTGCAGATGATAATGTGTTGTTGGGTGAAGAGGAAGGGAAGCTGCAAGGCTTGGTGGATGAGTTTGGGAGAGTGTGTAAGAAACTGAATTTGAAGGTGAATGTAGGGAAGAGTAAAGTGATGGTCTTTGAGAGAGGTGAAGTCAGTGAATGTACAGTGAGGTTGGATGATGAGGAATTGGAAAATGTGAGTACGTGTAAGTACTTGGGTACTATGATGAGTAAGGATGGAGGTTTGGAGGGTGAAGTGCTTGAAAGGGTACAGCAGGGAAGAAAGGTTGCTGGTTCTTTGAAAGCAGTGATAAGAAACTGGGAAGTGAGCATGGAAGTGACAAAATTACAACATGACAGTATTGTGATACCAACTCTAACATATGGAAGTGAAGACTGGACGTTGTTGGAAAGACACAAGTCAAGAAAGAGAGCAGTGGAAATGAGTTATTTAAGAGAAGCCTGTGGAGTCACATGGAGAGACAGGCTGACGAATGAGGATATAAAGGAGCTTTGTGGTGTGGATGTGGATGTGATAGGAAGCGTTATGAGGAACACACTGAGGTGGTTTGGCCATGTGGAGAGAATGGAGGGTGAGAGACTGACGAAGAGAGTGTATGTGAATGAGGTGGAGGGGGGAAGAGGGAGGGGGAGGCCGAGGATGAGATGGAGGGATGGGGTGGAGAGGTATATGAGAGAGGGGTGTGTGAGTTGGGAGCAGGGCAGTGAAATGGCGGGGGACAGGGCGACGTGGAGGCGATTTGTTTGAGGCCACCCCAAAACGGGATTGAGGCGTCTGGCAATAGATAGATAGATAGACTTCTTTGGACGAATGCACGAGATTGCCGCACCGGAACAGATTCTTCATGGATGGTGTAGGAAGCCATAAGGAGAGTAATACAAAATAAATATGTATTGACATTATATTGACTGCATGTGCTTTCCAAGACAAAAGCGAAATATCTCCCTTGTATGGATTATATGGTCACGATACTAAATTTTCCTTGTAACTCTCTCTCTCTCTCTCTCTCTCTCTCTCTCTCTCTTTGTGTGTGTGTGTGTTACAAATAATGAACCTATTTCCTGCTTCATTAATTGAATGACATCTTGTTTTTTCGGTCGATAGTCTACTGGTCTACCATTTTGTCTCATTTTGATAAAAACTCAAATATGAGAAGGCAGGGTGAGAGAGAGAGAGAGAGAGAGAGAGAGAGAGAGAGAGAGAGGAGAGAGGGAGAGAGAGAGGAGAGAGGGAGAGAGAGAGAGGTGTGTGTGTGTGTGCGTGTGTGTGTGTGTGTGTGTGTGTGTGTGTGTGTGTGTGTGTGTGTGAAAGAAAAACTGGGATTTGCCAAATACTCACTGGGAGGGAAAACAAGTAGGTATCAGATATGCTATACTCGTAATTCTGGCCACGGGAGACTCCATTTCGTGGTTCGTGGCTTGCGTTCCCTGTAAATTTGGTGGCCCATGCCTACGGGGGGAGATCCTTGTTGAATTCAACAGAAAGACAGGGTTAACCATGCTCAAGGGGCCGTCATTGAGGGGTCAGACTAAGTGTTTCCATGCCCACTGCCTTGTGGTTTATGCTTGGATGGGTTATGGTTACGGGTGTAAACACTGAACAAAACATAGGCAACCCTACACAGTTGCAACACTCCATCTGACCAAGCCCATACCTTCCAGATCCCTGCACACTTAACCAAGTGCACAACAACCCTCATCCCCTACCCCCCAATCTTTCTTTTAACCCGCGCCGTCCCGAGGACGTACTTCCACGTCCTCACGTTTTGTCACAGCTAATCCCGAGGACGTACTTCAACGTCCTGCAATTGCAAGGTTCATAATTTCCACAATTTTCAATTTTCGCGAGTCATTTTTGGTACGTATACACGGGACACCTTCCTCAACAAGATGCCAGGCAGAGACAATGCCTTACCCAGCATGACCTCCTCCCCCCCCTGCATGCCCTTTTCTCAGCAATTCACCTGTTATCAGTGACCTGGCCAGTATAGCCATGTCATGCCACGGTACGAAATTCAGGGCCAGAGTGATTCCCCAATCAATGACAATGTGGAGAACAAACTTTACATAGCATTAGAGGAAGAAACAGTTAGAAATGATGATCAGGTAATGTGGCAAAAAAAGGTCAGGTATTAGTGAGTGAAAAAATGCTTATAATGCCTATATTACTGCTTGAAAACCAATATACTCTTGTACTACATATAAATTCGTAACAGTAAATAAATAAATACCGTTTATGAGTGGTGTGAAATAGTTATCCTCCCATAGAACTCGTTTTTTTTGGTGCCAGCCTGATAGAAAACCCAGTAAGGTAAGGAGGCTCTCCTACCTGTAATGAGTATTTTAAACCTCAGGTGAGCGATTTCTCTATGAATTTTCGATGTTTCTCACCAAAAGCGAAAGTTTTAGCAAAAAAAAAAAAGGGTCGAAAAATGGTCGGGATTGGGAGGTACCAGTGGTCAAAAAGTGGTCGGGACGGGGCGGGTTAAAGGTGGGCATAAGGAGAATGCCTTGAGGACACATAACCTGAGCCCTTCAGATTCCTTGCGCAGGTCGCACTGAAACCTCTGGATTTTTTTTCTTCTTACTTTTCCATTATTTAAAAAAATAATACTTAAGACACAGCATTCTACCTATCGAAAGGCACCATTTCACAATAAGACACATAATTAAGTGAAATTTCATGACTTTATAGTGAATACTTTCTGAGTTCTGGCCCAGAAACAAAATCTCTATGCCCAGCCAGCAGTCCTGCCACCCAGTTCTATGGACGGACACTTATTGATCCCAGTGATAAAAACATCCTCCTCTGACTCTGTCAGGCGGAGGGTAAAAATCCTTGAGTAGAGTCCCACGGAAGGCAGGGATCAACAAACAGAGCTCCAAGCAGACACCTGAAACCCTTTTCAGTAGATGGGTGTCGTGAATATTCACGCTTCCATCACAGGCTGAGATGGGCCTAGTCATGTGGTGCTGAGAACTGTGCACCATAACAATCACACCAAATCCATTAATTTAGCAAGCCCACTGCTTTACTCACCTCCCATTTCCTCTTTTCATCAAAATAAATCTATGGTGACAGGATAGAGTGATGCTGACAGGTCATTGATGTGGTTGGAAGTCATTTGCTTGAGCCCAGCACATAAGTGGCAAAGGACCAGTATGATGGCACAGGAGCATATCATGCTTTCGGCAGCAACCAGTGCGGCTATGCATCTGGAAACGGACGCTCAACTGCTTACCCTGATGGGGAGGGGTTTAGAAAGGGTAACCTAAACACTGCTGCTCCGCACCACCTGGGCAGATAAGCGCATCTGCCAAGGCATCCCACATTACAGTTGAAAAACAAAGAATCCTTCTTTCTCTTTTCGCCTGATATATATGAATTTTGCCTGATACTGACAATGTGGATTTTGGAAGGAAGAAGCTACATGATATGTAGTCTTTGTTACCCGACAGATACAGGAGAAATCCCGTGAAGAAAATCGTGACTTATGTTATGCATTCATCAATCTTCCAAGAGCATTTGACACTCTCAACAGAATGAAATGCTCTTTCAGAATTTGGAGTTCCAAACAAATTTTTTACCATCATGAAGAGCCTTCAAGACAGTATGAATGGTCGTGTGTCCATAGATGAGAGCAAATCCGAATCCTACAATGTGGACATAAGCGTAGAGCAAAGATATATCCTGATTCCTGTCATTTTCAGCATCTGTATCAATGCAGTCACCCTAGTAGCCAACAAATGAACCCTGATGATGGAATGAAAATCCAGTTCTGTCTAGATGGTCACTTATTTAATCTCAGACTTATCAAAGCACAATCAAATACTTAAATGGCTCATTTCCTAGAGCTACAATACACTAACGACTGGGTTGTCCCTTCACGTATCCTACAAGGCCAACGACGGAGTCTCAAATTTGTTTCCAACATAAACAATGCAATGAGGCTCCGAATAATTGTCAATAAAACCGAAATAACATATCAGAGAAACAACCAAGGAGAGCCTTTGTCATTTCATACAAGTGGCGAAGAATTTTTACCTAACTCGGGAGTGTCCGATGCGGAAGTCCTTGTGCGAATTAGCCACGCCTGATCCTTTTTGGGAGGTCTCAGATCTCGAGTCTTTGAAAACACCAACCTGAGAATCAAGATGAAGGTATCGGTATATTTGGCTGTATGCCTCTCGACCCTCTGATAAGGTGCAGAATCCTGTTCTGCTTAACAGTTGCTAATTAAACAGACTGAGTTGTTTCACATCGTTTACAGGGCATCCTAGGATTTACCTTGGAGGATTAAGTCTCTGAATCACGAATTCTCCAGTGGCAAAAGTCAACCAGCATAGAAACTATGCTGGCTTAAACACAGCTGAGATGGATCGGACAGGTGTTCCACATGGTTGAACACCGTCTCCCCCGCCAGGTTTTGTATGGCAAACTCCCTCCAGCACTACGCAACCCATGGGTACAAAAGAAGAAATATAAAGATCATACAGGACAACTATGAAGAAATTCAGCATCATACCAAATGATCTTGAAACCAATGCCACGAACAGAAAACAATGGCATGCCCTTCGCAGCAAACGAACCATTTGCCTCATAGAAAGTCAAGACCTCGTCAGAGAAGAGCAAAGTCGACGGAGGCACAACCAATATATATAGATATATAGATATATATAAAGACATATTTATATATATATATATATATATATATATATATATATATATATATATAGATAGATAGATAGATAGATAGATAGATATATATGTATATGTATATATATATATATATATAGAGAGAGAGAGAGAGAGAGAGAGAGAGATATAGATATATATTGATAGATAGAAAAATATATATATATATATATATATATATATATATATATATATATATATATAGATATATAGATATATATATATATATATATATATATATATATATATATATATAGAGAGAGAGAGAGAGAGAGAGAGAGAGAGAGAGATGTGTATATATATATATATATATATATATATATATATATATATATATGTACATATATATAGGTATATATGTATATGTATAGATAGATAGATAGATAGATAGATAGATAGATGTATATATATATATAGAGATAGATAGATAGATGGATAGATAGACAGATATAGATAGACTGGGAGGCCCTCAGGCAGTACTTCTTTGATTTTCCCTGGAATGATTATTGCTTCCATGGCCGTGAGCCATCTGAGTGTGCCTTGCGCATTACGAAGGTTATTCTCTCGGGCATGGAAGCATACATTCCTTTCTCATATCCTTTGACTAACGCAAGAAAGCCTTGGTTTAATCACTCTTGTTCTAATGCTGTCCGCAACAAGAAGAGGGCCTACAAAAGGTACCGGAGCCAACCCACCCCTGAATCACATCATCTTTACGTTTCTGCCCGGAATCGTGCTAAGTCTGTTCGTCACTCTACTAAAAATAATTTCATCCATACTAAATGCTCTCAACTCTCCAACTCGAATTCTTCCCGCTCCTTCTGGCACCTTTGCCAAAAATCTTTCTAACAACTTTACCTCATCATCCTTCCCTCCTCTTTTCTACTCTGATGGTTCTGTAGCTATTTGTTCTACTGATAAAGCAGATCTCTTTGCACAGACTTTCTCCTCCAATTCCACCTTAGACGATTCCGGTGCTGTTCCTCCATCACTTCCCCCCTCTGACTTCCTCATGGCTGACATTAAAAATTTTTCAGTTGATGTATTTTCTGCCATCACTGGCCTCAGCACTAACAAGGCATATGGGCCTGATGGGGTCCCTCCTGTTGTTCTCAAGAACTGTGCTTCTGTACTTACACCCTGCCTAGGCAAGCTCTTTCGCCTTTGTCTGTCAACTTGTACCTTTCTTTCTTGCTGGAAGTTTGCTCTCATTCAGCCAGTCCCAAAGAAGGGTGACCACTCCCAACCCTCTAACTATCGTCCAATTGCTTTAACGTCCTGTATTTCAAAAGTTTTCGAGTCAATTCTCAATAGAAAAATTTTCAGGCATCTTTCCTATCACAACCTTCTTTCCGATCGTCAGTATGGGTTCCGTCAAGGACGCTCCACAGGCGTTCTTCTCACCTACCTTTCAGACTCCTGGTCATCCTCCTTTCGGGACTTTGGCGAAAGCTTTGCCATTGCACTTGACATCTCAAAGGCTTTCGATCGAGTCTGGCATAAATCTTTAATTTCCAAACTGCCCTCCTACAGTTTCTATCCTTCTATCTGTGCCTTCATCGCTAGCTTCCTTTCTGGTCGTTCTATAGCCGCTGTTGTAGACGGCCATCGTTCTTCTCCTAGATCTATCAACAGTGGTGTTCCTCAGGGCTCTGTCCTATCACCAACTCTCTTCCTTTTATTCATCAATGATCTTCTAAGCTGTACATCTAACCCTATCCACTCATACGCTGATGACTCCACCCTTCACCTTTCCATTCGGTTCCCGCAACGCCCATCTCAACAGTTACTTCAACAAACAAGGGATGAGGCTATGGCACACCTAATGTCTGACATGGCTCGTATCTCTGACTGGGATAAAAATAACATGGTTGTTTTTAATGCATCTAAGACTCAGTTCTTACACCTATCAACCCGACAAAATCTTCCTCAGGTATACCCACTAATGTTTAATAATATTCAGCTTAATCCTGCATCATCCTTGAACATGCTTGGGGTTTCATTTACTCGGGACTTATCTTGGAAAGATCATATTACATCTCTTGTAAAATCTGCTTCCAAGAGATTGGGTGTGCTTAGCCGACTCCGCTCTTTCTTTACCCCTGCACAATTGTTGACTCTATACAGGGGTTTTATCCGCCCCTGTGTGGAGTACAACTCTCATGTGTGGGGAGGCTCCCCACATACAGCTCTTCTCAATAGGGTGGAATCAAAGGCTTTTCGTCTCATTAACTCTCCTCCTCTTACTCTCTCCCTTCAACCTCTGTCTCTTCGCCGCACTGTTGCATCTTTCTCTCTTTTCTATCGCTACTTTAATGGTCACTGCTCCTCTGAACTGTCTGCTTGCATTCCTCCACCTCTACGACGGGCGTGTAGCACCCGTCTGGCAGCAAACTCTCATCCCTTTTCTGTCCAACTCTCTAATGCAAGAGTTAACCGTTACTCCCAGTCTTTCATTTATGCAACAGGTCAGCTCTGGAACTGTCTCCCTCTGTCTGTATTTCCTGCTGCCTATGATCTCCAGTCTTTCAAACGCAGTGTGTGCAGGCATCTCAAAATGATCGGATATTGAATTTGGCTCTCTATTGTATTTTGTTTTTCTCTTGGAGGGAACTGTTACTGCAGGCTCATGGCCTTTGGTTCCTTCTTCCTCGCATACATATATACATAGACAGATATATATATATATATATATATATATATATATATATATATATATATATATAGATATATAGATATATATATAGATATATATATATATATATAGATATATATATAGATATATAGATAGATAGATAGATAGATAGACATGCGTGGTAGGTGGGGGCGTTCACCATCCACTCACTTGATGTAGTGCTGCTCTCGGGTGTCTGCCCTTTCCTCTCCTCCATCTTTCCATCCATCCTCTTGTGTCTTTCATTCCTTCATTCTTTCCTCTTCCTTCTGTCTGTGGGTGACTCTACACAGAGTGACAAGCCAAATGGTTTCCTGTACACCAGGAAGCCATGTACTACGCTGGGTGGTAACTATATAACCAAACTTTGGCTCCTGATGTTTTAGTGGGTAATAACGGTACTCCAATCGGATTGACCCGGTGAAGGTTTATATCGAAGGGATGGTTGGGGTTTATTGCTCACGTAATGCCACTCAAGGATGAGTGAGGCTGGTCACTCTCATCTTAAATCCCAGAACCAACTTGCCTATCCTCTGGCTCCTACACTCCTCATGGGGCAACGTAGGTTTAGATGATGGATGGATGGATGGATGGATATATATATATATATATATATATATATATATATATATATATATATATATATATATATATATATATATATACACTCTTTCTCTCTCTCTCGCTCTCTCTACTGTATATATATGTATATACAGTATATATATATATATATATATATATATATATATATATATATATATATATATAGATAGATAGATAGATAGATAGATATAGATATAGATATATATTGGCAAACAGAATATATGATGCTGGATACATCCCAGAAGCAATGAGAGAAAGTGTCTTTGTGGTCATACCAAAGAAAAATGGAGCACTGGAATGTGATTAGCATAGAATATTACGTGTAATGAGTCAAATAGGGAACGTATTGTAAAGAGTGATAGGGGAAAGAATCGGACGAAACATAAATAGCTATGTGGCAAAGAAGCAGTATGGATTTCGACGGAGCAAAGGCACTAAAAATGCTATTTTTGCATTGCGAATGTTGACAGAAAGATCTCTGGAAGTTCAGAAGAATTTTTACTTGTGTTTTGTGGCTTTTGAAAAGGCGTGACACCGTGAGACGTGAAGAGATACTGAGAATGTTGCCAATGGTCGGGGTTGATAATAAGGATAAAAGAATAATTGAAAACGTGTACTGGAATCAAAAGGCTGCTGTTAGAGTCGGAGAGGAGACGACGGAGTGCGTGACTATGAAAAGAGGAGTAAGACAGGGATGTGTTTTGTCGCCAGACTTGTTTTCTTTATATGGACAAGTTGTAATGGACGAACTGAAGGAACTGGAAATGGTCAAGGTTGGTGGTAAGAACATTAACAATCTGAGGTATGCTGATGACACGGTACTAGTAGTGGATTCGGAAGAGAAGCTGCAAGAACTGGTGGATAGATTAGTGGAAGCATGTCAACAGAAAGGGATGAAAATTAACATCAGTATTGTGATACCAACTCTAACGTACGGAAGTGAAGCTTGGACGTTGTTGGAAGGACACAAGTCAAGAGTGAGAGCAGTGGAAATGAGTTATTTAAGAGGAGCTTGTGGAGTCACGTGGAGAGACAGGCTGACGAATGAGGATATAAAGGAGCGTTGTGGTGTTGATGTGGATGTGATAGGAAGCGTTGTGAGGAACACACTGAGGTGGTTTGGCCATGTGGAGAGGATGGAGGGTGAAAGACTGACGAAGAGAGTGTATGTGAGTGAGGTGGAGGGTGGAAGAGGAAGGGGGAGACCGAGGATGAGATGGAGGGATGGGGTGGAGAGGTATATGAGAGAGGGGGGTGTGAGTTGGGAGCAGGGTAGTGAAATGGCGGGGGACAGGGCGACTTGGAGGCGATTTGTTTGTGGCCACCCCAAACGGGATTGAGGCGTCTGGCAATAGATAGATAGATAGATAGATAAAAAAGGCAATGGTACTAAAAAAACGGAGAGAAGCAATAAATATCCAACTTAATATCCACGGAAACTACATAGAGCAGGTGAGACGTTTTAAATACTTGGGTGCTGTTATATCAGATGACGGAGGAAGTGAGAAGGAAATTGTAAGAAGAATTGGTATTGCTAAAGGAGGTTTCGGACGAATGAGAAAAAATTTAACTAACCTAACTATGGATATGAGGACACGAATAAGAGTGTTGAAATGTTTTGTCTGGTCAGCGCTATTATATGGGTGCGAAATGTGGACAGTGAAGAAGAGAATGAGAGAGGGATTACAAGCAGCTGAGGTATGGTTTTTGAGAAGAATGATGCGAATAACATGGATAGAAAAGTAACAAGTGAAGAAGTTCTGAGAAAGGCAGGAGTGGAAAGAGAAATGATGAAGACTATAAGGAAAAAACAGATGGAATTTTTGGGACATGTTATAAGAGTAAAAGAACTTGAAAATGAGTGTTTACTTGGAAGAATAGAGGGAAGAAGAGCAAGAGGAAGACAACGATTAAAGTATATGGATTGTATAAGAAGCGATTTACAAGAATCAGCAATGTGGAGTTTATCAGGATACCTGAGGATAGAGGAAGATGGCGCTCCATGGCAGCTAACGTCACATGACCTGCACTTCGGTAAAGGTATATACTGTGTGTGTATATATATATATATATATATATATATATATATATATATATATATATATATATATATATATATACATTATACAGAGTCGTCCCTCTAAGATCCAATGTAATAGAGTCAAAAGCATGTCCAGGATTTGGATTTGTCCGGGACTTGGGAAAAGTGTCCCTGGACAGGTACTTATAGACCCCAACCCAACCTAACTTTGAAAACCATCTAAATAACTCCATTCTGGACATGCACAGCACCTATTTAAGACCTTATTCACACAAAGATGGGACAGAAACCATAAAATAAATGGAAAGGAACAAGAGAATGAGAAATTAAATGTAAGTATGGACAATGTTTAGCAGTGTTCAGGGTACTTACGACACATCCGTGACCCGGCGAAGATTAACCCGCCTCCTCTATATCTCTGTCAGTGGTGAAGGTGCACTTCAAGTACGTACAATAATCCAGTGTTGCGTGCACTTAATCCTTTACACTGTGAGTTATAATTGTTTAACACTGCACATTCTACCCTTACTTGCGCCACTCCAGTTGCAACACGACAGTGTTGCACTCTGCACTTACTCCTTTGCTCTCTGAATTCTAATTTCTTAGCACTGCACAACACTGTAACTTCTTATGTGGTCTAGTGGAGAGGTACTGCAGTTTATTCACTGTCCACCACAAAAGCAAGCACGTGGGCAGCCATGGCGACGAGCGTGCAGTCATGACGGTAGGTAGGCAGGAAGTGGGAAGTGAGGAGGATGCAGGGGTGCTCTAGTGGACGTTGCTGGAACTACGTGCCAAAACACAGCTCTTCATCACCGTGCAGCAAATTTAGAGTTGGGAGGATCACATATTGGCTTTTTTTTTTTTTTTTTTTTCATTTTGACGTTTTTTGGCCAATTTTGGACTCAAGCCCAAAATGCCCGGGACTTGGGCATCTGGGTCTTAAAGGGATTACTGTATATATATATATATATATATATATATATATATATATATATACCTAGGCTGCTTCCCCCAAGGAAAGGGAGGTAGCCGAGACAGGACGACACACTCCCCATTTACTCATCCATTCAAACACATTCATTCGCATCTTAGCCCCAAAGGGGAGAACGGACAGATCCTCACCGCACCACACTGCACAAGGGTCAACTGCACAATGCAATCAGTGACATCCGCAGCAGGGCCCGACAGCAGAGCTGGTTTACCCCTGCCACATCATAACAGATTCATCCCCTTACCCGCACCTGACCTGAAATAGCTGATCAGACCAAATGCGGGAGAATTTCCCCTCAGCGCAGCGTCATCACTTATTCATTCACAATTTCTCTCCACCCATTTCTGTCACGCACAGCCACTCTTCCTTGCTCAACAGACATCCCTCTCGCATCCAGCGCTCTCTTCACACTGTCCATCCATCCTATTCGTGGTCTTCCTCTCAGCCTTACACCTTTCACATCAGATCTAGTTATCTTTTTCACCAATCGCTCGTTTCGTATCAAGTAGCGAAACCAGTAACATTACTTTTCTGAGCTAGTAACGGGAATGGGAGTGCTGCTACTTTTTATTAGTATCTCTTTACTATATATATATATTTACTATATGTATATTTACTATATATATATATATATATATATATATATATATATATATATATACGGTGCTGGGAATGCTACTAATAAAAAGTAGCAGCACTCCCATTCCCGTTACTAGCTCAGAAAAGTAATGTTGTTACTGGTTTCGCTACTTGATACGAAATGTAGCGGCGCTCCTGATCCCTCTCCCGCTCCCGCTACTTTAGATAAGAAAAAGGTACAAGAAGGAAAGGTTAACAAAAGTCTGTGATATAGCAGTACGCTATATACTGCTTTGATATTAGTCAGTCTGAGTGGTTATGTTGTGTACCAGTAATGCCATTATATATTTATACTGAGAAAGAAAAAAAAACATCATATACATGTCGGTGTCACTTTAATGAAACTTAAAGCCTAAGGTACAGGAAAAAGCTATTTACTGTATAATATAACAAATGTTCTTTTACATTGTTACCTACTGTACCTACTGAAAGTAACATACGTAAATAAAAGGCAAAAAAATGTGGCCTGTCATTGATACATATTATATAGATTTAATATATTTTCAATGATACCTATTTAAGATATGTACAAAAACGACAGTAAAAATGAAGTGAGTCTTTCTTTTAAAGGCTATTTATACAGTAGCAATGTTTTTCCATTACTTTAAACAGAAAGTAACATACTGTTACGAAATAATAACGTAGTAAGATTTAGTCTGAAAGTGAGAGTGGGGGAGAAAGAGGGAGTTGGTGACAGGGATAGTTAGAGGTGTGTGTGTGTGTGTGTGTGTGTGTGTGTGTGTGTGTGTGTGTGTGTGTGTGTGTGTGTGTGTGCAAAGCAAAGGTGCAAGTTGCAAGTTCAATATTCTGGTAAGTACGGGGTCAAGTTCCATAGCAGGAATTAAAGTGCAACGAAATTTCGAAAAACCACAGTCTGCTGACCACAGCAGAATAAACTGAGACTGGCTAGCCTGGCTAGCACTCCGTCCCCATGCTGCTCGCCAAGCTGCCAGTTACTTAGTTTAAATGATCGATAATTAACTAGCAAATTCCTGTCTAATTTTTGCACATTACTAATAAATAATAATTAATAAATTACTGATGTAATGTAGAACAAACATTATTAATTGACAGCATTGACGAAAGTATTATTTTTCGTCATTAATAAATACAATCAAAACATCGGCATATCTGTATGTACAGTCACGCGTACTAATTTCTGCTCAGGGGTTACCCCTTCCTTCCCCCCGTCTACCCTGGACAGAGGGAAGGGGGAAATCGCGAACAAGTCTACCCCGCCTTCTGCCCCCAACTCCCCCACCCTCCACCTCCAGCTGCCAGTTACTGATTAGACGCAAATTTTCTCATGTCCTGTAAACATGACTAAACTGTCCTCGCACACGCTTTCAACGGCCAAGATTTGGACTATATTTTTAGAATAAACTATTACCGTATTGAACTGCATTCTCAAATTGAAAATATTCACCATCATTGTAATCCAGTGTCGTCTGCTGCACAATTCTGGGCCCCAGTGCTTACTTTTTCACTTCTCCCAGCTCTCTCTCTCTCTCTCTCTCTCTGAATTTACTTTTCCCACTCACTCTTTCTTTTTAAATTTATATAACTTTCTCTTTGTTTCTCTCCCCCTCTCCCCTTTCTCTCTCGTTCTTTGTCTTAAGTCTTCCCCGCCTCTCACCCCTCCCCTCCCCCCACCTTAGGCCTGATCAGCAGTCAGTTATACCGTTACCGCTCCTTCGTATATCGTGTGCAGGCAACATTTATCACACACACGTAGGTCAGATGTATGGAAAGTTATTTTTTTTTATATATAAAATTGTATTTCTCATTATGTGCCAAGTTCAAATAGAGAACACCAGACCAATATTCGTAATTTTTATTAGAGTGACCGTTCCACTTCACATAGCTGGGTAGCTGGGCTTATAAACTGCACGCACACACACACACACACACACACACACACACACACACACACACACACGACTTAAATTTTGCACTGACAGCGTGGCGACTACAAATATAGTCATTCTAACAACTGGACCTGCTGGCTCCAAACCTTCCCTGTCCCAGTCAAACTCCTCATTCAACAACCGGTTATTGAATGAGGAGTTTGACTGGGACAGGGAAGGTTTGGAGCCAGCAGATCCAGTTGTTAGAATGACCATATTTGTAGTCGCCATGCTGTCAGTGCAAAATTTAAGTCGTGTGTGTGTGTGTGTGTGTGTGTGTGTGTGTGTGTGTGTGTGTGTGTGTGTGTGCAGTTTATAAGCCCAGCTACCCATTCATGTGAAGTGGAACGGTCACTCTAATAAAAATTACGAATATTGGTCTGGTGTTCTCTATTTGAACTTGGCACATAATGAGAAATACAATTATATATATATATATAAAAAATAGCTTTGCATACATCTGACCTAAGTGTGTGTGATAAATGTTGCCTGCACACGATATACGAAGGAGCGGTGACGGTATAACTGACTGCTGATCAGGCCTAAGGTGGGGGGGAGGGGAAGGGTGAGAGGCGTGGAAGACTTAAGACAAAGAACGAGAGAGAAAGGGGAGAGGGGGAGAGAAGCAAAGAGAAAGTTATATAAATTTAAAAAGAAAGAGTGAGTGGGAAAAGTAAATTCAGAGAGAGAGAGAGACAGACAGAGAGAGAGAGAGAGAGCTGGGAGAAGTGAAAAGGTAAGCACTGGAACCCAGAATTGTGCAGCGGACGACACTGGATTACAATGATGGTGAATATTTTCAATTTGAGAATGCAGTTCAATACGGTAATAGTTTATTCTAAAAATATAGTCCAAATCTTGGCCGTTGAAAGCATGTGCGACGACAGTTTAGTCATGTTTACAGGACATGAGAAAATTTGCGTCTAATCAGTAACTGGCAGCTGGAGGTGGAGGGTGGGGGAGTTGGGAGCAGAAGGCGGGGTAGACTTGTTCGCGATTCCCCCCTTCCCTCTGTCCAGGGTAGACGGGGGGAAGGAAGGGGTAACCCATGAGCAGAAATTAGTATGCGTGACTGTACTCACCCACGCTGGACCTGTATTCGTCGCGTGAGTAGCGAGGAGAGCGGTAACGCGTGAATATAGCTAGAAAGTAGCGGCGCTCTCAGTTCAGCTACTGGCTAAAAAAAGTAATGGCATTACCACATTGCTATTAAAATAGTAGCGGCGCTATGTACACCGCTACTAATAGCGGCGCTATTCCCAGCTTTGTAATATATATATATATATATATATATATATATATATATATATATATATGAGCCTCTGTGGTACAGTGGTAGAGTGTGCGTTTCGTACACGGGTGAGCCAGGGTTCGCGCCCCGCCAGGGTAATAAACTTTGAAAGTGTTCTCCCGGCCATGTACTGCATTGGCGAACACAAGGGGTGCTGTGGTTGAACCAGTGTCGCTTACTATAAAGTATACTTGCACCCAGTCGGCTTGCGCGGGCCGATTACACTTGGGTCACAGACTACACACACATCCAAAGCCAGTACAACACTACAATTACACTTACAAGCACTTCTCATCCTACATATACTCTCCACCAGATAGCCTAAGCCACTTGGTAGAAATTCACTGGCTGTATCGTCCCTACTTCGGTCGGGATAGGCCGGTCCTGCAGTGGATACTTAAACGGCTCATGATGATGATGATATATATATATATATCTATGTACAACACTTCCTACTTGTGAGTAGTCATAACACAACATCTCAGAGTAACTCTTATTGGAAGGAGGAAATACAGTACATATTGTATACCTGAATAAGAGTTATTAGGAGTTGGTGGCGACCATCGTTTAGTCACTTGATCCACACATCTTCCCTCAGCACTATCATTCTTTTTCCTTTTTCTGCCTTTCTCTCTTCCTAATTCTCCCATCTTTCCTGTCACTTTATATTAGTGTTATTTCCTTTTCAGGTGGCTTTACATAGAGTGACAAACCAAATGCTTTGCTGTTAGACAGGAAATCATTTACAGTATTGGATGGTAACCATATGACCAACCAGTACGTGTGCCCCTCGCCGTAAAACAACTAACTCAAAGACAAAAGGCCACGCCTTACAGGATTATGACGTGTGGATATATATAGACAGATGACACTTACCACTTGTGAGTAGTCATTAAAAAAAAAAAAAAAAAAAAAAAAAGTGTTATCGCAAAGAAGAAATAAATATGTACCCGTAATGCACTTCCCACTGGTGAGTCATCATAAAAAAACAACTCATATTGGCTGTTTTATTGGAAAGGAGGATATAAGTTTTTATCACTTGCCACTGGTGACTAGTTACTAAAAACACATTACAGTGATCCTAATAATGTAGAAATAATCTAAAGCAGTTGTCGGTTCAATGCTGCATCTGTATTTCAATATTGATAATAGTAAATCTCGTGTGATACCCATACTAATTCGCGAGTTTATAAATATTATCAACCACTTCTCGGGAATTTCTAATCTAAACATTATTACTTAACCATGAACCAGAATATATATGCATGGTGTGTGGCACTTTGGTTTCCCATCCCTTGTTTGTCTCAGCATTGGTCCTCTTATAATATTAATTTTACATTAGCCTTACTGGAACTGCACGTAAATTGATAACAGTCGCTTCTGGCAAGAATTCTGTGGGTGTGCCAGGGAGCCAGCCCCTCAAACTTTTGGAAAAAGAGGCCCTGAAAGATAAACTTTTTTATCTTATATTTTTGTAATCTGTAACATTCCAGGATTATGGGATAGTAAGATACTAATAAAAACCTCATTGCAAAATCCAAAAAAAAGAAACCTTGTTTCTTAGGAAATTTCGTGTCAAAAGCACTCAAGTAAGAAACACTTTATCCGCAACACAATAGTGCCATAACCTCATAGTATTAATTTTACAGCTTGAATGCACTAAATATCTCCTCATTAAACCCACTGCAACATGGTAGTTCCATAAAACAAATACGTTTTCATATTATCTTGAAAATATACATACGGAAATATGAGATTTACTGAAAATATACATGTTTCTGACTAGTGTGTCTAAAATGACTACCAGGTACATTGTATCACTTCTTTCATAAAAAAAAAATAATAATAATAATAATAATAATAAAAATGTGAAACTACTGATGTTCTTTGACCAGAGAAATGCATTAGTAAATATATCTATGGCAAGACAGGCTCATTAAATGAATCAACTGACTATTGTCTCAGACCCAGAACTTTCCTAACTGTAGCCTATAACTTGAACTAACTTTTCCATAGTGGGTGAGTATCTTAGTGATTATCATTGCTAAAAACATAGTTGAATATGAAAAATATAATAACATTATCTCAAATAAGAGATACTCAAAAAATGAATCATCATATGACTATTGTCAAAGACACGGATCTTTGTCATCTGTATAACCTGAACTGACTTTACCAAACGTGTGAGTTTCTTGTCTCTGTTATGGTAAGCTAAGTACATAACAATAAAAAAAAAAAAAAAAAAAAAAGTTAATGCCATCATATCAAATCAACGAGTCTTCATCTTCAGATGAATCTTGGGCCTTAATGCATAAGCATTTTATCAGCTTTTCCAAGGCATGTGCGGTCGTCAGCACAAATTCGCTGCAAGCCTGCTCGTGGGTCGTTTTGTCTAGCAACAATGTATGAGGATGAGTTGCCACATAGGGTTTTATAAGCTTTAGAGATGTAGTTCTATAAATTAGTGCTAGAGACCGCCCATAGTACAATATTCTTTATATTTGATCATCATGAAAATGTGGAAAAGGAGAGAGAAGAATGTTTTGGAATGATGAAATTCCCACTCTCTCCCGATGTCCCTCCCCAATCTCACCCTCACTAACTCCTCCCCCCCTCCTTCATCTCTCGTCCTCTTTCACCCGACCATTTCAAATTTATTTTATCCAAGAACCTAACCTACGTGTTACATCCCCACCCCACACTGCCAATTGCTCCAACAATAGTAGTCCAGTATACGAAGGACGTTGCCCAGTGAGTTGCTCTTCCTACGATCAGCTCAGGCATCGTAAATAAACACTGGCTTCTTAAGTTCGCTGTCTTTATTTTCCACATACTTACACTTAATGCTCTCCAACTTCACTTCCCTATTCTCACAAGCATTGGAGCTATACAGACTTAACTGCTTTTACACTTAATGCTTGCCAATTTCACTTCACTATTTTCACAAATACCGATGATAGACAAAACTTGTATTATTTTCTTTATACGCCAGATGCCTTAATCCAGTAAGGGGTGGCCACAAACAAATCGCCTCCACGTCGCCCAGTCCCCCGTCATTTCACAGCCCCGCTTCCAGCTCACACACCCCTCTCTCATATACCTCTCCACTTCATCCCTCCACCTCATCCTTGGCCTCCCCCTCCCTCTCCTCTTCTTCACCTCAGTCACATACACTCTCCTCGTCATTCTCTCACTCTCCATCCTCCCCATATGGCCAAATCACTTCAGTGAGTTTCTCCTAACGCTTCCTGTCACAGCCACATCCACACCACAACACTCCGTCACATCCTCATTCGTCAGTCTGTCTCTCCATGTGACTCCACATGCTCCTCTTAAATAATTCATTTCCACTGCTCTCACTCTTGACTTCTGTCCCTCCAACAAGGTCCAAGCTTCACTTCAAAAAGTTAGAGCTGGTATCACAACACTGTAATGTAGTAACTTTTTCACTTCCATGCTCACTTCCATGTTACTTATCACTGCTTTCAGGGAACCAGCAACCTTTCTTCCTTGTCGTACCCTTTCAAGCACTTCATCCTCCAAACTTCCATCCATACTCTTCACACTACCCAAATACTGAAACGCACTCACATTTTCCATTTCCTTCTCATCCAGCCTCATTGTACATTAACTAACTTCACTTCTCTCGAAATCCATAACTTTACTCTTCCCAACATTCATCTTTAGATTCCGTTTCTTCACACTCACGCAGACTCATCAACCGAGCCTTGCAGCTCCCCTTTCTCTTCGCTTCATAACACAGTATCATCTGCAAACAACAGTACAAGGAGTTTCTAAACATTGACCTCTCTCATTGGGGCCACTCCAACATCCACTGCCCTACCCTATTTCTCCTTTATAACCTCATCCATATACATATGGAACAAACATGGAGACATGACACATCCCTGTTTCAATCCAATCTTCAAATAGAAAAATTCATTCAGTTCGCTATCCACATGCACGCAGCCTTAGCACCCTTATACATACTCTTCAAAGCATTCCACAACTTCCCGTCTATTCCATATACTCTTAATACTTTCCACAGTCCTTGTCTATCCACCCTGTCATATGCTTTCTCCAAATCCGTGAAGGCCGCATACAATTTCTTTCCCTTCTCTAGAAACTTTTCCACTAAAGTTCTAAGAATGAATATCTGATCTATACAACCTCTTCCCTTCCTAAAACCTTCCTGTTCTTCCCCAACTAATTCCTCTATTATTTCCCTAACTCTGTGAATAAGTATCCTACCATATACTTTTCCTATAACATTAAGAAGACAAATGCCCCTATGATTACCACACACCTCTTTTTCCCCTTTTCCTTTGTACAAGGGAATAATTATACCTGACTTCCAATCCTCCAGGACTCTACCTTCCTCCCAGGCCAATCTGCACATCTTCCACATCCATTCTACTACTATCTCTCTCCCATGCTTCAGCATTTCACCACACACTCCATCAATTCCTGGGGTTTTCCCCGTTTTGACTTTCTTCATTGCTTCCAGGACTTCCATCCTACTGATTTCACACCCCTCTTTCTCCCAGCCATTCCCCAGCCACTTATACTCGCATTATTTGCATTCTCTATGTTCAGCAATTCCTTAAAATGTTCACTCCATCAGCTCACTTTTTCTCCCTTCTCCATTAGCAATCTACCATTTTTATCTTTCACTCCCCGACTAACTCGATTGCCACCTTCTCTAACTCTCTTTACGTCTCTCCAAAACGTTTCCTTACATTCCCTCCACTATACACTCAAATTCCTTTCAAGTTCCTCGTTCACTCTCTTCTTACTCTCTCTCTCTTACTAATCTTTTCACCTCTCTCTTCCTCTTTACGTATAACTCTTGCTTCTGTCTGTCAGATTCTTCCACACCCCTGTTTCTCATCAACTCATTATATGCTTCCTTCTTCTGAGCCACAAAACTTACTAACAGCATTTACACTTCATGACTGACAACATTTCACTATTTTCACAAGTACTGATGATGTACAAACTTCAATAAACACTTCATTGTTTTAACAAGTTCTTAAAATATACAAACTTCACCGACACTGCACTACACGCAAACTGAATTGAATGCCAACTAAAGTTGGTCTAGTCTCCTCCCCATCCTTAAATAAGCTTGCATTGTTCTAGAATTATCTACATTTTTCCCCAATTCTGGTGTATTCCAGAGAGAGAGCACAGTTGCCAACTTGGAAACAACCAGAACATGCAAAAGTTTTCTTACATTACATAACACTGCAAAATATTTACCATACAAACTTAATTTCAATTATAAAATTTTACTAACAATCACATACCGGTAAATAAAACATTGTGAAGAAAAAGAGCATAAAAACTAATGCATAACTTATGAAGTATCCATGGTCAAAAACAGCAGGCAAACTGGCAACTCTAACTCGTACTGGTACCGGAACTATTGTACAGGAAACGACGAGAAGGTTCTCGAGCACCTAACTGGCAAATCCCACATCTTAACAGTACCCCCTCCCTAGTTCTTTGTCGTCCTGACAAAACTACATAGTATATACAAGCATAATTAATCCTAATGAAGCATCTAACTATACATGATATAATCATTCAGCTTATCATGTCTTCTTCTATGCTGCATCTGACGACATCCTTGTTCCTCCACACAGTCCACTCCTCCTGGAAGGTCTTGGTCCTCTTCCCTACTCACTTCTTACCTCAGAAAACTGTCACCATATTCTTGCACTTCAGCTCTGTGGCCCTCCTCAACATCTTCAGCTGCAGGAGAGCACAATTCCTCGGAGACGTCCCAGGTGTACTGTCCTGGCCCATGGTAATGCCACAGACAGTTGAAGTGTACCACCTTTGGGCGAGATTTCCTGCCTCTCCGAATCCGATACATTACGTCTGATAGGGGTCCAACACAGTGTAAGACCCATCACATGGGCTCTGCAGCTTTGGTGACTGTCACTTCTTTCACTGAGGATTACATAACCAAACTTGGTCACCATCCCTGATGCTCACCTCACTTGCCTTGGCATCATACTTTCACTTCATCACCTCTCCTTAAAACTTGAGAGCTCTTCGCACTTGATGATGTACCTAAGCCAGCCATTCCTGAAGGTGCTTTGCATAGCCAGTGGTGTCTGTAGGCTACTCTTTACAAGGTGGTCTTCCCATTAACAAGTCAACGGGTAAGCGTAACTCGTGGCCCAACATCTACTCTGCAGGGGTGTAGCTGGTAGACTCATGGGATGCACACCGATATGCCATCAACAACGCAGGTAATTTCTGGTCCCATGCTGTCTGTTCCTCTACAGAGTCCTTGGCCAGTTCTTGTCCCAGGGTCCAGTTGAATTTCTCCACTATCCCATTTGACTGTGGCCTTAGTGGGGTTGTCCTGGTCTTCTTGATCCCCAATAACTTGCAGCACTCATGGACCACAGCAGACTTCAAGTTTCTACTCTGGTCTGAATGTAGCATCCCAAAACGACAAAAAAACTGATCAACCAACACCTGAGCAACAGTCGCAGCATCTTCAACAGAGATGGCATTGGCTACTGGCCATTTTGTGAAGTAGTCCATGGCAACACATATATACCTGTTTCCTCTTTCCGTGAGTGGCAGAGGTCCAGCAATGTCCACCGTGGCTCTTTCCATCACTGCAACCACTTGGTACAACTGAAGAGGGGCGCAACCACGCTTCTTTAGTCCCTTCTTGGCACAACACACATCACAGGCCCGACACCACTCTTCAACATCCTGGCGCTGGCCCTGTCACTGCAGTATGGCTGCATTTCTTACTATGATCTTCCTTTTTACTACACTCCTTGCCGTCCGTTCTTTCATCTTCATTCACACTATTCATCAAGGTTCTCCTGCATATCCTCAGTGATGGGAATTCTTGGGAAAAGCTGGTTGGTTGTTGCCTCTCATCACCAGCCTTCACTAATGTACCCTCAACCTTCTCATTTGGACACTCATAGCTAACGTGTCCCACCTCACCACATGTCCAACACCCGTTTGTTGCAATTGTTGGTTTCCCAGCACTGTTCCGTTCTTGCTTCTTCTTCCATTTGTAACAATCAACCTTCCTGTGTCCCAGCTTCACACAGAAGCAGCAGCCTTCCCTGATCTTCTCCAGTTCTCTCTTCCACTTCTTGCAATCCACTTTCTGACGTCTGCACAGAACCAGCACCTTCCTTCAAAATTTTCCACTTCCTGTACCTGTCCCTTTCTTGCCTTGAATCCTGCACTACGACCTGTCCGAAAAGTGGATGTACTGGACCTGACATAGGACTCAGATTCTAGAGCTCTGGCTAGTGCTTCTTGCATGCTTTTGGGTTGTGCCTGCTTCACATGCACTTTCAACTCCGCACTGTCAAGATCATTGATGAATTGGTCCCTCAGAAGAATAGCCAACAGGTTAGGTGCTGCTCCGGGATATGCCTTGTAAGCCATACTCTCCAGGTTATGAGCAAGCTGCTGTAGGGATTCTCCTCGAGCCCACACACGGCTCCAGAATCTTGCTCGTCACACCTCAGTCTGGTATATGGTTCCATACCTGTGCTCCAGCACTTCTACTAGGGACTGATAACTGTTCCTCTCCATCACTGACATATGGTCCAGAATTTCCATTGCAGCACCCTCAAGGCTAGTAGCAACGTGTACTGCCCTCTGCCTATCATCCCAACCATTTTGATCTGCAAGTTACTCAAACTGTGCAAGGTAATCTTCCCAAGATACAGTACCATCAAATTCCGGAGGTTTCTTTTTAATTGGACCCCCATTATAGCCATGCATTTCACTGATTTGGGGCCTAATAACTGGGGCATCATAATTAAGGCCAGGACTTAAAACTTCTGCATACTGATTATTCAACCCTGTAATGCTGCCTTTAGTTGCCTGAGATCCATCAAGATTCATCACACACTGTCCATTGCTTTCATGTTCCCTGTGCACTACCCTGAGGCTCTGCAGTGCAATATTTCTCTACAACCTCAATTTTCTCACTAATTATCTTCACTTGGTCAACTATATGCTTCAGCTGGTTATCTACATGCTGTCTGCACTCCGTCACTATTTCTTCATTAACTGACTTCAACTGGTTGTCTACATCCTGTTTGCATTCAGTCACGTTATTGCTTACCTCACACTTCTGCTGCCGTAGCTCAGTGTATACCTCCTTCTTGTGTTGTTCCTGTTCTCCTTCATTTCCCCCATGAAAGCATCTAGCTGTCCTTGCATCCTCAGCTGTAATTCCTTCTGTTGCTCCTGTAATGCCTCATGAAGTTGTTCATATCATTCTTTTGTTCTTCACGTTGTGCCTCTAGTTGTTCACTCTGAGCTTGCAATTGTTCTTTGAGTTCTTTCTTCTGTGCCTGTAATTGTTCTTTGAGTTCGTTTCTGAGCTCATTCTGTTCGTCACCTTGGGCCTGTAGTAGCATCAAAATTGTCACCAGGGACACTTCCTCCTCCAGCCCATCTCGAGACCTTGTCCGTACACCTTCAGCTTCCATGTCGAAAGTTAGACTCACTGCAGCCTTAAATGACCCCACTCCTAACACCGGTGTTACAGCCCCACACCACACTGCCACAGGCTCCAGCAGCAGTAGTCCAGTGTAGGAAGGACAATGCCCAGTGAGTTGCTCTTCCTATGGTCAGCCTTTGGGTGCACAGTACACAGGATCAGCTCAGGCATCGTAAATAAACACTGAGAGAGATTGTCCAGGTGCTTGAGGGTGCAAAAGTTGATGTATGCGGAATAACTGAAGCTAAATGGAGAGGTGAGTGTGAGAGAATGGGAGTATGGATGGGGTATATGTGCAGGAGTAGGTGAGAATGAGAGGGCAAAAGAAAGAGTATGTATAGTTGTGAGTAAAAGATGGAAGAAGAGCATAAGAGAGTATGGATCAACTGGGTCAAGGATTGTGTGGGTAAGATTGAAAGTTGGAATACAAATGTGGACGATTGTGTGTGTGTATGCACCAACGCAAGATCGTGCAAGCAGAGTGAGAGAAGAGTTCTGGACAAATGTGGATGTGTGCATGGAAAAGTTTGGAAGTAATGAGAGTGTGTTTTTGATAGGAGATATGAATGGTAAAGTAGGGAATGTGAAGGTGGATGGAACAGTTGGTGAGTGGGGTGTGCCTGCTGAGATAGATGAGAATGGCAGTGTGTAAGTGGACATTTGTGCTGGGAGGGGGTTGGTGATAGCCAATACCCTCTTCAGGCACAAAATGATCCACAGGTACACATAGCGAGTGATGAGAAGGGTGGGTGGTGAACTGAATGAAAGGAAGGCAATGATTGATTATGTGTGTGTGGATGAAAGGATGCGAAAATATATAATGGTTGCAAGAGCTTATAGAGGTTGGGGGAGTGGACTTTCTGACCACTACTTGGTGGTGGCCAGAATCAAGATCCAAATAAGTTGGAGAAATAGTGGAAGGGAAGGACGGGAAGAAGGAGTAGTTGTAAGGAGAGTGGAAAGGTTACAAGAGGATGAGAAAAAGGCAGAGTGTAAGAGAGAAGTGAAGGAACGATTGGGCAAATATGAAATGGAGCACATGGGGGATGTGGAAGGTGTGTGCAGGATATTCAGAGAAGAAATATATGCAGCATGTGATGTGGTGTGTGGGATGAAGAGAAGACGGAGGGGGGTGCAAGGAACAGTGTGGTGGAATGAAGAGATGAGAAAGGCTGTGGCACAAAAGGAGAAAGCATACAATGAATGGATGAGAATAGGTGAGTGGAAGAAGTTGAGAGGCGGAAGAGAGAGTTATATGCAGAAAGAAAGAGAGAGGTGAAAAGATTAGTAAGAGAGAGTAAGAAGAGAGTGAATGAGGAATTTGGAAGGAATTTGAGTGTAAAGTGGAGGGACTGTAAGAAAATATTCTGGAAAGAGGTGAAAAGAGTAAGACAGGGTGGAAGTGAAGTTAGCAGGGGAGTGAAAGATAAAAATGGTAGATTACTAGTGGAGAAGGGAGAAAAAGTGAGCTGATGGAGAGAACACTTTAAGGAAATGTTGAATATAGAGGATGGAAGTAATGTGAGTATCAGTGGCTGGGGAATGGCTGGGAGAAGGAGGGAGGTGAGAAGACAGGAAGAACTCAGTAGGCTAGAAGTTGTGGAAGCAATGAAGAAAGTTAAATTGGGGAAAGCCCCAGGAATTGATGGAGTGTGTGGTAAAATGCTGAAGCATGGGGTAGAGATAGTAGTAGAATGGATGTGGAAGATGTGCAGATGGGACTGGGAGGAAGGTAGAGTCCCGGAGGATTGGAAGTCAGGTATAATTATTCTCTTGTACAAAGGAAAAGGAGAAAAAGAAGTGTGTGGTAATCATAGGGGCATTTGTCTTCTTAGTATAATAGGAAAAGTATATGGTAGGATACTTATTGACAGAGTTTGAGAAAGAACAGAGGAATTAGTTGGAGAAGAACATGGAGGCTTTAGGAAGGGAAGAGGTTGTGTAGATCAGGTATTCATTCTTAGATCTTTAGTGGAAAAGTTTCTAGAGAAGGGAAAGAAGTTGTATGCGGCTTTCATGGATTTGGAGAAAGCATATGACAGGATGGACAGACAAAGATTGTGGAAAGTATTAAGAATATATGGAGTAGATGGGAAGTTGTTGAATGCTGTGAAGAGTATGTATGATGGTGCTAAGGCTGCAGTTCGTGTGAATGGTGAACTGAGTGAATTTTCCTCTTTGGAGGTTGGGTTGAAACGGGGATGTGTCATGTCTCCATGGTTGTTCAATCTGTACATGGATGGAGTAATAAAAGAGGTACGAGGTAGGGTAGTGGATGTTGGAGTGACCCTGGTGAGAGAGGTAGTGTTTGGAAACTCCCTGTACTGTTGTTTGCAGATGATACTGTGTTGTTGAGTGAAGACGAAGGAGAGCTGCAAGGCTTGGTGGATGAGTTTGGGAGTGTGTAAGAAATGGAATCTAAAGGTGAATGTAGGGAAGAGTAAAGTGATGGTCTTTGAGAGAGGTGAAGTCAGTGAATGTACAGCGAGGTTGAATGGTGAGGAATTGGAAAATGTGAGTACGTTTAAGTACTTGGGTAGTGTGATGAGTAAGGATGGAGGTTTGGAGGGTGAAGTGCTTGAAAGGGTACAGCAGGGAAGAAAGGTTCCTGGTTCCTTGAAAGCAGTGATAAGAAACAGAGAAGTGAGCATGGAAGTGAAAAAGTTACTACATGACAGTATTGTGATACCAACTCTAACGTATGGAAGTGAAGCTTGGACGTTGCTGGAAGGACACAAGTCAAGAGTGAGAGAAGTGGAAATGAGTTATTTAAGAGAAGCCTGAGGAGTCACATGGAAAGACAGGCTGACAAATGAGGATATAAAGGAGCGTTGTGGTGTGGATGTGGATGTGATAGGAAGCGTTAGGAGGAATACACTGAGATGGTTTGGCCATGTGGAAAGGATGGAGGATGAAAGACTGACGAAGCGAGTGTATGTGAGGTGGAGGGGGGAAGAGGGAGGAGGAGGCCGATGATGAGATGGAGGGACGGGGTGGAGAGGTATATGAGAGAGGGGGGTGTGAGTAGGGAGCAGGGCAGTGAAATGGCGGGGGACAGGGCGACGTGGCGGCGATTTGTTTGTGGCCACCCCGAACGGGATTGAGGCGCCTGGCAATAGGTAGATAGATTCTTAAGTTCACTGTCTTTATTTTCTAAATACTTACACTTCATGCTTTCCAACTTCATTTCACTATTCTCAGAAACACTGGAGCTATACAAACTTTACTACCTGCAGATACTCTTAACCCGTGGATTGCGAGCCACAGCTCAGGCTAGGGAGCGTCGCGTTGTGAGCCACAGCTCAGGCTGTGCTGGCTATGCATCACCTTTAACTACTCCACCCGTACGCAAACATATGCATGGCACTACGCAAAGACGGAGAGAGAGAGAGAGAATATTTTCTTTTCACCAGACGATGCCCTGGATGATTATTTTCAAGTTTATGATAAACAAAAAAAAAAAAACTTTGTTTTTCATTCATTTCTTCACTACTCCCGTAAGTAAATTTGTGCATGCCCCTACACAAAGACGGAGAGACAGAGAGATTTTTTTTTTTTCAGCAGATGACGCCCTGCATGTGTATCTTCAAGTTATAATAAACAAAACAAAAAAACTTTTTTTCATTTTTAGCACACCGCGGGGTGGGATTAAAAAAGGTAATTGCACACTCCACGGGTTAATGCTCGCCAACTTCACTTCACTATTTTCACAAATACCGACGATATACAAACCTTACTGCAATTACACTTCATGCTTGACAACACTATTTTCACAAGTATCGATGTTGTACAAACGTCAGTAAACATTTCACTGTTTTCAAAAGTACCGAAAATATACAAACTTCACTGACACCGCACTACACTCAAACTGAACTGAAAACAGGTTAAACTTGCTCTAGTCTCCTCCCCATCCTTATATAAGCTTGCATTGTTCTAGAATTATCGACATTTTTCCCCAGTTATGGTGTATTCCAGAGAGAGAGAGCACAGTTGGCAACTGAGAGACCACCCATTTTCTTTCATTACATAACACTAAATTATTTACCAAACTTAATTTCAATTACATAATTTAACTAACAGTCACATACCGGTAAATAAAACATCATGATGAAAAAGAGCATAGAAATTAATGCATAACTTACAAAATAACTATGCTCACAAACAGCAGGGAAACTGGTAATTCTGACTCGTACTTGTACCGGAACTACGGTACAGGAAATGCTGAGAAGGTTCTCGAGCACCTAACTGGCAAATCCCAGTTCTTAACATACGTAATGAACTGCACTCATGTTTTTTTTTTCTTTTTTCTGTGCCTGTAGCTTCTTGCTTCTCTAAATTTGTGAGTTTCTACCAATGTCGGTCTTTTTTTTTTTTTTTTTCCCTCACTCCTTACTCCAAACATAAGGAAGTAATCTGAAACATAATTATTTCTGATCCTGCTTCATGAATCAGTGAATAGTATGAGATGGGTCGGAATATTTTCCTGGGGAAGGGAGAGAGAAATAGGAAAAATGGGCACAAATGTTTATTTAACCCAGTCCACTGAAAAAATACCCACCAGCTGACAGGCCCACTCAAACATCAGTAGGGAATACATCACAAGAAGAGACCTCAACGTTCCTGTGTCTTGCGGCTGTTGGCAGTGACAAAAGGTAGGGATAAGAAAGACAACTTGAATAAGAGGAGTGGGAAGGAGACAGAGGAGGTGAGATGGAACTGGAATGGAAATGATTATTGTTAAGGACCGAAATTTGTTGGGTATGTAGCCGAGATGTTTCTCGATGTTTCCCGATGTTTATGGCAGCTAACTCCGGTACGAGTCAGAGTTGCCAGTTTGCTTGCTGTTTGTGAGCGTAGTTATTGCGTAAGTTATGCATTAATTTTTGTGTCCTTTATCTTTATAATGTTTTAGTTATGTGACTGTTAAAATTATGAAATTGTAATTAAGAGTGTATGGTACATAATTTACAGTGTTATGTAATGTAAGAAAACTCTTGATGGTTTGGTTGTTTCCGAGTTGGTAACTGTGCTCTCTGTCTAGAATACACCAGGAATATGGAGAAGTAGATCATCCTCGAAAAATGCAAGCTTATATAAGGATGGATAAGAGACTAGTTCAGGTTCAGTCAGTTTTCAGTTCAGTTTGAGTGTAGTGCAGTTTCAGGGCAGTGAAGTTTGTATATTTTCGGTACTTGTGAAAACAGTAAAATGCTGTCAAGCATCACGTGTAATAGCAGTTAGCAAAGTTTGTATAGCTCCAGTGCTTGTGAGAACACTGAAGTTGGAAAGCATTAAATGGAATTATTTGGAAAATAAAGACAGTGAACTTTAAGAAGCCAGTGTTTATTTTCACCTCAGCTGATCTTGTGTACTGTACACTTGAGGTTGACCATAGGAAGAACAACTCACTGGGTAACGTCCTTCCTGTACAGAACTACTGCCGTTGTAGCCTGTGGCAGTGTGGGGTGGGGACGTAACAGTATTGATAATAACCTTGAATGTAGTTCATTTCATTAACCTATTATGAGCAATTGGGATGAAACAGGCTAGATTTAGTAAACAGTCAAGATAAAACTGTGGTGCACCAATCAGGTTAGTGCTGGGGGTAAAATAATGAAGGTAGAGAGGGTTGGGAGAGGAGTATGTTGAGAGGTATAAGAGAGGGTGGGGGGAAGGAGAGAGAGGGAGGGGTGGGGAAGGGACATCAGGAAGAACAATGGGGAGAGACGGGGAGAGAGTTTAGAGTCGATTATAATAATAATAATAATAAAAAAAAAAACGAATATTACTCTCATACGTTACTCAACAACATTCTTGTGTCACCTTATGGACTGTTCGATGTTGTTCGAACACTGTATACAGAATATTGTATTCTAGGCAGTCTCTAGTAGTACTCCTTAAGATCAAGTATTTCAAGCGTATAAAAGCCTCTGTGGCAACTGATCCCCATACACTGTTGCCAGACAAAGTGACTCAGCACATGAGCAGGCTTGCAGCGAATTTGTCCTGACGACTGTACATCCTATATAGCAGGGTACCTGTGCTTTTGCGCATAGGCAGTTGCGTAAGCACTTTGATACTTTGCAGTTGCAAGAAACTGGTTCTGCTGATGTTGGTTTTGAGGTTTGGTCATCATTATGGGTTGTAGTATGCCATTGACAACTCTTCTGCCATACTGGGTGGCGGGTGGCAGAGACAGTTTGCACATGTGGGCTCGCTTGTACAGAATAAGTATAGTGCACTGATGAAAAGCATCTTCAGTAGGAGGTAAGTTTAGATCTGTTCTGCTTGATGCAATAAACATGTTCTCTCAACACATTTAGGTCTTCAAATGTCTCACCTACATAAACACTGACCATAAAAGCTCTTGCTTCTTTAACAATGTCGTTTGTTAGATCCAGTTCAGCACCACTTTCACCGTAACATGATACCTCTGAAAACTGTCCAGCTTTCTGTAAAGCTATCCTGGCTGCCTTCTTTTTTCCACGACTGTAAATGTAGCTCACGCTGTCACCTCCAGAAACCACTTATGCGAACATCAGTGCAAGTGCAAGGGTGTGTTTTTCTCTTTGGTATTTATCTAACAACAACTATACAAGTTCATGCACTGATAAATACAGTAATTACCTAGCTTCTGGATTCACATTTCTGTCACAGACTGTAAATGACAGTAGTGGTACATGGAGAGGATAACAATGTCTGTGTCTGTTGCTTGGACAACAACACGTGACTGTTCATGAAGTCTAGTTGCATACGCAAGATGAGCTATTATACGGGTATCTGTTTCTTCGTGTTCTTCACGTCTGAGTTCTTTAGTTTTCATGAACACTGCCTCAACTAATCCTTACAGTCTTATCTTTGCTGGGAAATGTACTACTAAGGACAAGGGAGATACCTTTTTGTATACGGGTGTCCTTTTTGGCACAAATCATCTGTAATATGAAATCCAGCAGACTAGCCTTGTTCCTAGAACTTTTCGTAAGGACTTTCCAGTTAGGAATGCTAACATTTTCCGCTGGTAGAAACTGTGGTGTGCTGGTGTTCACGAAGAATTCTTTCATCAGCCTTAAGGCTTTTTTCACTTGAAAAATCATAACAATCGCCAACAAAATGGATTTCGTTGACTCCTTTTGGCTTCTTTTCCATTATCTTTGTCGCTTATCGTTCGATTAAATTACCAAAGGTTTTAGCACCAAGGGTTTGAAACCTCTGTTTAAATGCCATGGCATCAATAATACAAACAGGTGGTGACTCAGATGCAGGTAATAATGACTGTTTGGGTGACTCCATCACTTTCAGCCACGAGGTGCAATAAAATCGCACTTATTGCCTTTGATCATGGCAAAGCTGCTTGGAAACTTGGGATCAGGTTGAAACAGTGAGCATGGAGAAGGTGTCCATTCATTTGAAAATGCTTCCCTTCGAGACGTCTCATCGCTTTTCTGTATGACGCATAAAGTTCTTTTGTGACTGCTGATTCTCCTCGGTTAACTTTCAGAATTGTTTGTTTTTTGTTCAGGCTAGTTTTCTTTTGCTGTGGAAAGCGTTGTATCTCTGGAGGAATAATCTTTGCAGATCCTGTTTCTTGAGTTTTTTTTTTTTTTTTTTTTTTTTCATTGCTGCAATTCCTTTTGCTTTTGCAAAGATGATATGATTTGATGGATTATTCTCACCAGTAGCAATGTTCACAAGATCAGCGTTATTCATAAAGGCATATGGATTAATCATAGCGTTTGAAACCATGCGCTTCACCTTTTCAATGAGAATCCTCCTCGGTTTGTTTATATGAACTTCCATGATGGCTTCCAGATGTCCCATCTATGTGAACCATACTTTTCGCTGCTTCTGAAAGTTTGGTTAATATTTGTGTAGCCTTGATATATTTGTCACGAGCAGCTTGGTTTTGTGATTGCCTTTAAATAAAGATGTATTTCCTTCCCTATTATATGTCTGTTGCAGGGCTAGATCGGTCCATGTTCCACAGAAGGCCCTGTCTGCTTGACACAATAAATTGTCCCTCAGAAAACTTCTGGAAAAAAACCGGATGAGTGACCTCTAGAATTTGCGGGTCATACCGATATGGCGGCAGACAGATGGAGTATTTGATATGTTTGGAAGAGACCACAAATGGGATCATGGACTGCACCTCTGTCAAATGATCACTCCATGAGCCTGACCTCACAGCTATAATATATCTCTGAAGTATACACCATCTCCACAAACTTAGACCAGAAATTGGATGTTGGGCCAAGAGTATCTTCAAATGTTACACACAATGGATGAAGGAGTAGAGCCTGTTTAACCAGATGCATTTTGTTTTGTTTTTTATATAGTTTGCTCCTACAAAGTCTTGCCATATATATTTTTATTATCTACTCACAAATCAGAGGTATATGAAAAAATAATAATCTATCTGTTGAGGTACCATCAGGCAAGAAAAATTCTGAAATGCTGTAGTCTTTCCACATTTTTCCTTTTACAAAAGAAATTTTTTGGCAGAACTTGTGTTGTAATTCAAATATCCTTTTGGAATTTTGTATGTCATATCTGCAGCCCAATCGGCAGTAGTGGACTAAATTTGGGTTTAAGCCGACCATTCAAATTTAAGTTTTTAGCACATTTGTAATTTGGGGGGGAAATCGAGATTTTCGCATTAAACACTTTAAAAAAAAAAAATGTTTTAACAATGCAATTTTGAAAAGTATCTTACTTTTTGATGCACCTTAGATATCCTTTTTAACAGCCAAGGCACTGCAAAAAGTGTATCTGTCGGGTCCAACAAAACCCCTGTTTTTGTACTATAGCCTCAAGTGGCTCCCTGACTATTAGTTGGGTGGCGCTGAGAAGGTGGTGGTAACTGTAGCGACTGGGAGAGTGGTAGGTGTGACGATAGGTGTTGTGGTATGTGAAGTATTGGTAGATGTGATGGTAGATGTGGTGGTAAGTGAACTGATATAGTGGTAGCTGTTGTGGTTAAGTGTAATTTTAATTTTACGTTAGCTGTACTGTAACTGTGCATAAATTGATAATAACAGTCGTTTCCAGCAAGTATTCTGTAGGTATGCGTAGTTAGGTGACGTTGTGAAGGTGGTGGCAACTGTAGTGACTGGGAGAGTGGTACGTTTGGTGGCAGTTGTTGTGGTATGTGTAGTGACAGATGTAGTGGTAGATGGGATGGCAGGTGTGGTGGTAAGTACAGTGATGGAGTAGTGGTAACTGTAGTGGTTATGTGTTGTGACAGTTGTGGCAGGTATAGTGGCTGGTGTGGCTACTGGTAGATGTGATGGTAGATGTGGAGTAAGTTTAGTGATGGTGTAGTGGTAGCTGTGGTGGTTAAGTGTAGTGACAGTTGTTGTGGCAGATTGGCCTATGGTGCCAGGTGTACTGATATATGTTGTGGTAGCTGTGGCAGCCTTTGTTGTGGTGTTAGATGTGATTAAGGTGTTAATGTATGTCCAGCGGTGGTAGTTGTACCGGTAAGGGCAGGTGTGGTGGCAGATGTGGTTAAGGTGGAGGTGGTCGGCATCCTGAATTGAATGATAATCACGAGGTAGGTCAGGACGGCACTAAGCATCTGAAAATAGAGAGAGAACAATTATTTACACTAGCAGATAAAATCATGACAGTCTATTTTCAGATAAATGGATAAGAACACGAAGAGACATATCTGTTTCTAGATACTGTTCATGCGTATTGCCGGGGAATTTCTTTCAGTACTTCACTAATCCTCACTGGGGAAGGGGGGATAGAATACTTCCTCAGTATTCCCTGCTTGTCGTAAGAGGCGACTAAAAGGGACACTTTTATCTACATTCTTTTTGCTGTCTCTCTTTTCCTTGTACTTTGTCTGTCCTAACCCTCTGCATTTTGTTTTCTTTTAGTTAATTTCCTCTTTCCACTGTCTGGTTCCTGCAAGCCACTGACACTGGCTCCAGGGTAAAATATTTTTCTGCCTAAGAAATCGATGAACTCTGGTTATGAAGCAATGGCCCTCGGTTCCGTGCACCCCTTAAGTGGGCAGGAGGTGTTAAGAATCCCGTGGTGTAGGAATAAGTTTATACATCCAAAAAGAATCTTAAGAATAGGAAATCGGAATTTCCGAACTCTCAGTCAGGCTGGTAAAATGGAAGAACTTATTTCAGTGTTGAAGGAATACAACTAAGTCTACTAATACCATGTCGGATCACTTCCATCTAAAACGATTCCAAGCTGGCGCAGGGGGCGGAGCATCAGAGTAACGTCAGCGGGCACGAAATCCAAGTTCAGTTGATGCCTGACCATGGTGGTGAGTGGATACATGCTCCACTCTCCAGATCATGACACATTTTCAGTCCGGAGAAGTGAGGGAAGGGACTGAAATGTGTGAGGGAAGGTGTGGGTGTGTGAGGGAGAATATGAGGATGTGAGGGAAGGTGTGGGGGTGTGAGGGAGGATATGGGGGTGTGAGGGAAGGTGTGGAGTGTGAGGGAGGATATGAGGGTGTGAGTGAGGATATGAGGGTGTGAAGGAAGGTGTGGGGGTGTAATGGAAGGTGTGGAGTGTGAGGGAAGGTGTGGGGATGTGATGTAAGGTGCTGGGTGTGATGGAAGGTGTGAGGGTGTGATGGAAGGTGGAGGGCTGTTAGGGAACCTACTGCTATATTATAGGGTTAAACGAGTCCGCACTTCTTCCCCTTTTCGTTTTCCCTTATTATAAATGTTTAATTTGAGTCTGCCCTTTTATACATTTTTTGTTACTTAAGCCAACTGACGTCACACACAAGCCACGCCTCCCTGTGCCCTGATGGAAAGTGATCCGACTTGGTATTGGTAGATTAGGAATACAGTACAGATATTTGTTCTCTTACAGAAACGAGGTTGCTTGGAGTTGATAAAATGAATTTGGAAGATGGTATTACTTTGTTGGTTTCTGGTAGGAGTGATGGAAATCACTACCAAGGAGTTGGCTTACTGCTGAGTAGAGATGCTTGCAAGGCACTGTGTGAGTCTGAGCTAATTAATGAGTGTTTGCTTCATACTCGTTTAAAATCTGACCATGGTAATATCAGTATGGTGGTAGGGTACTCTCCAACAAATGAAGTTGCTGATGAAATGAAGGATGACTGTTATGAGAAGCTGAAGGATGTAGTGAATAGAGTGGCATGACATGATGTGTTAGTTTGCACTGGTGATTTTAATGCGATTGTTGGTAGTGGTAGGGATGGCTTTGAAGATTGTATCGGTAAGGAGGGTGTTGGTACAAGAAAGGAAAATGGGGTGCGATTTGGAAGCTTTTGTTTGGCAAATGACCTTACGACTGGTGGAAATATCTTTGAGCAGAGAAAAATCCATTAAAAAACTACTTGAACTTTACCCTGTGGTAAATACTGAAACCAGACTGACCACACTGCAATTGGCAGAAGGCATAGGAGTTATTTGTAGGATGTTTGCGTAAGTAGGGGGGGCAGATATAGGTAGTGATCACCAGCAGTGGTGCAGCCAGGGGGGGGGGCCACGGGGGTCTGGGCCCCCCCCCAAATTTCTATGTGTATTCGAGAATAGACTGCGAATCTTAAATGTCAAATACTTGTTTAATCCAGGGTGTAATATTCAGTATGTCACATATTTAGAGAACTGAAAAAAATGCGCAATTCTGAGTAAAAAGTCTTGTATACACATACTTTCTAAAACTTACTTTACTTGAGGTGCGAGACAGGTATTCGAATTTACGCACGGTGAGCCGTTGGGGTCCAGATGGGTGAGAAGAGGAGGCAGGAAAGGAAGCAAGAAACGTGTGCTGCTCTGGAAAATTTTCAATATTTTTATGTACGTTATGACACATTATCTTAGAAACGGGAAACTCCGCTACTAATAGGTTTATGTAATTAACTCGTTAGGAGTACCTGTGGGCATGTAGGCCTACAAGTGGCAGAACTGGCAAGAAAAATAAACTATTGTGGCAACGTTTACCGGCCATCAGCTAAGTGTCACTCATTCATCAACTGCCTGCACCATCAGTCAACTCTCATCAGATCATGTTGCACAAGTCCATACAACTTGCTAATTACGCTACTTGCACACTGTACTGTGACAAGAAGTGAAAAGACGTATTCCATGGGTTTCCCTGGATCACTTTATGAAACTGAAACAGCCACAGCAGTCAAGTATATTGGACTTCATGAGTTCAAGTTCTGAAATGTCAGTTTATGTTTAGCAAATGCATTACACTGTACAGGATATTATTACTGCCAGTAATAATAACAGATGATAATGTCATGCCATGAATTGTACATAAGTGTAGGTGCACGCAGAAACTGGAAGCCAATGATTGCTTAAGGTTTTCCTTGTAATATATTTCAGGCTTTAGCTACATGTGCCCTGTGTGTCAACCATCATTGAAGTAAACTAATCATCACTGAACTAAGTGAATCAGTTTAGAGACGATGGATTTTCATAGACATTAGCATTGAGTGTGGTGAGTTGGTTGGGACAGTACGGGACATAGGGAGAGTTGGAACAGTGGGCACTGCAATGCCAAATGCCAAGACATTTCCATTTTATGGTGCCCATTCAATAGCCCTGCCCCAACTTTAAAAATGTTGTTAATACTAGTTTTCTATAGAACCACGAATAATGCATGAACAATGTGCATATAAGAAAGGGTAGCGTTTTGATCTTTGTAGAATTTCGTTTTTGAAAATACACGTAGTTTGCCAATTTTCCTCTCCCACAGTCAGTTTTGGAGCTAAAGGTCTACTTTTTGGTGTGTGAAATCTTCAATTGTTTTATTTTTTTTGTGATTTATCCAGAAATGCATTTTTACAGCAGAGCAGTGCTGAAGGATTAATAGAGAATTGTCCCGACTCGCCCACCATTTTTTTTTTTTTTTACCCAGGGTGAGTCGGGACAACAATTTCATTTGTGATTTTCGCAAGGGAAAACCTACTTTTCCTGCATTATATATATATATATATATATATATATTTTTTATGTGTCCGACTCTGGGCATAGGCTTCACAGCCTGCTATCAAGGCCCAGTAGTCCTCCTACATACGATACACCTCTACATGTCACCACTTCGGCGCTAACACCCACCGTCCATATTGAATACATGCTAGGGCTGTCTCATATAGGACTGGTGTATTGATATTAGCAGGGGTATTTTTACGACATGTCGGCGGGTCTTCTGGTAGATCAGTAAAGCCTGTTTAATGAAATTCAAATCCTTAAACTGTTCCCTGCCCCAGCCGGGATTTGAACCTGGGTCCGTTAGGACCCCACGCCACCTCTCTACCGATTGAGCCATCGCCTATATTTTGTAGTTTGCTGTATTTATGGTAGTTTTGGGTGTCAACAAGTAGATATTTCGCATTTTCAGACTGCATGCATGCCCTAAAGAGAGAAAATACTGTGATGTGGATTATGGCAAAAAAGCATATATTGGTACAGTGTTAAAAGTGGGGAAAAAAGAGTTGTACAATGAAATTTTTTGGAAAGGAGAGGAAATGAGAAATGCAACTGGCCAGTTTGTGATGGTATACTGTATACTGATGATGATTTTTGGCAGTACATCATTGGTGGACCTGTCTTATTAGCAGGAACTGTACCTTTTACGATGCAAGAAGTGGACAAAACCTTTCGTGATTATAAAATGCATATTTCTCAGTGAAATTTTTCAGCATAAATAGCTACAGGCAACTTAATGGAACTCCTAATTACAGAATATGTATAATGCAGTGCGTCCGTGTGAGGTGGGGGGGGGGGCTAGGTCTATGATGGAAGAGTTGTGAGGTAGGATGGGATTGGAGTGCATTGGTGTTGTGATGAGGAGGGGTAGATTGAGATGGTTTGGGCATGTGGAAAGGATGGGGATAATGGGGTGCAGAAATTGATAAGTGCTAATGTTAGGGGTAGGGTTGGAAGAGTTTTACCGAAAAGGACCCGGGACAGGGTCACTGAGTGTGACCTCAGGGATAAGGGACTGAATAGTAAAGCTGCCAGAGATCAAGCAGCATGGAGAGCCGCCACTAGCTGACCAAGGTCGACGGATCAAGCATGTTGGATCCTTTATAAAACGAATGAAAACTAAACAAACTTCAAATTGATTAATTGGATAAATGTAAGTTTCTTTTTATGTATTTTGAGCATTAATACTAATTTAATTTTGATATTGCATTTTATATAAGGTAATAGACATAAATTTAACTTTTGTGCCACATTATGTATCAGCTAATACACTGAAATTAGTGGCTCTTTACTTTAAATGAAATATTAAGTAAAAAAGTGGTATGTCCCAGCTCAGCCAAGTATATCCCCAAACTATCCCAACTCGCCCTATAGTGTCAGGGGTGAGCCAAATGTACTTTCACTGACAGTGTACGAAATGTGTTCAGATTGAAACATTGAAACTTGGTGTGATAAATCTATGCCATGTGGAGGTACTCATACCGCATTATGAAACAAATGTCTTTTATAGTTTTTGTTTGTGAATAAAATATATACTTACCTGTCCCAACTCACCCTGTTCGATGCAAACTTTTTTAAAACAGTAGGTAGGGCAATGCCAATACCAGGAGTTTGATTTAACTGACTATTTAACAGCAACTTTTGTGCGATTAATATCTCATATTTGTCTGTAGGTCGTCCAGCAATCGGCAGCAGGCGGCCGTTTCAGGAGAATCAGTTTTTATACTTCTCATGGTTAGTCAATGTGGCCCCCTCCGAATTATATTTCTGGCTGCGCCCCTGATCACCAGCTTGTTGTGTCAAAGACTAAAATAAAACTTAAGCGAAACGTTAATGGTAATTGTACAGGAAGTAATAAATATGATTTTGATGAGCTGAGAAGTGATGAGAACACGAAGGAAAAGTTTCGGTGGGAATGTAGGAACAAGTTTCTAGTCCTGCAGACTTTGATGGAATCTGAAGACAATGATATTAGTCAAATGTGGAGAGAGGAAAAAGAGATTTTGAATGACAGTGCTAAGGTTCCTATTAAGAAAAAGGGAAAACCGAGAAGGAAAAAGTGGATGTCAGATGAAACATGGAATTCAATTCAGAAAAGGAAAGAGGCGACGTTAAGAAGTGAAGAACATGTTGATGGCCAGGTAGTTGAAGTACTTAGAGCAAAGTACTGGAGTTTACATTCTGATGTAAAAACACTCGTTAGACGTGATAAGAGAAGGCTATATGATGAAAAGGGAACAGAGACAGAACTTAAGTAAAAACGACGGTCACAGCACAAGAGCAGCGTACCAGGTCATAATGGAGTTAACTGGGACCGAAAAGAAAAGGAAGGAAATACCTGTACAGGATAGAAATGGTAACTTGATAACTAAAGATTTGGATATGAAAGGAGAATGGAAAGAGCATTTTGAATCTGTTCTAAATAGAGCAGTCCCAGCTGAAGAGGACATTTTGCCAGCCGAGAGAGATTTGCAGATAGAATCTATCTATCTATCTATTGCCAGACACCACAATCCCGCAAGGGGTGGCCATTTAACTTTGCCTAATTTGTTTTACGGGGAGGGGCACTAACCCTCCACCAACCCACTTGCTGACACGTAGGGAGCACGTATGGTTTGGTTATATGGTTACCACCCAACGTTGTAAATGGTTTCTTGGCTTGCAGGAAACCATTTTGCTTGTCACTCAATGTAAAGCCACTGTAAAGGAAAGAAACACAATAAGAAGTGACAATAAGATGGGAGAAACAGGAAGAGAGGAGGGCAGGCACAGAAAAAGAAACAGGTGATATAACTTTGGAAGGGGTAGCAAAATCTAAAAAGGAATTAAAGAATTTTAAGGCCCCAGGAGAGAAAGGAATATTTCCTGTAATGTTTAAGGTGGAACATGATGAGTTGATGAATGGGCTTTTGAAACTTTTTAATGTGGCTTGGGATAATGGTGGAATTCCAGAAGAGTGGAAAAATGGAGTGATTATTAAAATACCAAAAAAAGGGGAGATTTAAGTGTGTGTGTAAATTGGATGGGAATAACTTTGACACCTGTAGTTGCACAAGTCTTCTCCAAAATCTTGTTGAACAGAATAGAGCCAGTAATTGATAAAATTTTAAGAGAAGAACAAGCGAGATTTAGAAAAGGTCGAGCTTGTAATGATCAGATTTTTATTGTAAGGCATCTAATGCAACAAGCTAATGAGATGAAAATGCCACTTAGTATGTGTTTTATGGATTTTGAAAAGGCGTTTGATAGTGTTTCACGTGGAGCTATGTTGAAAATTATGAGACTATGGTATACCAGAAAAGTTTGTAAATATTAGTAGCCTGCATGAAGGAACTTTTTTTTAAGGTAATGGTGGGTGGTTCTTTGAGTGATCCATTTGAAGTTAGGTCAGGAGTGATTCAAGGAGGAGTTCTTTCGCCTTTGCTGTTTGTTTTGGTTATGGATTATGTTATGAGAAAGGTTGAAAGGGGAACAGGTGCAGGAATTAACTGGAAAGAAAATAAGAGTCTGATGGATTTGGATTATGCTGATGATATTGTACTGATTTGCGGAGTATTTATGAGATGCAGAGGGTGCTTGATTGTTTGGTGAAGGAAGGAGAAAAAGTGGAATTGGTAAAAAATTGTGGAAAGACTGAAATTATTAATATGAACGTGGAGAACCAAATCAATTGTGTAATTGGGAATAATGTGGTGAAGAATGTAGAAAATTTTAAATATCTAGGAACGATTTTATCATCTAATGGATCATTAAATAATGAAATTGAGGAGAGGATTAGACAGGCTTGAGCTTTTGGAAAGTTGAAATATCTTTGGAATAATAATATGCTTTCGGTAAAGCTATAGTAAAAATTTACAAGTCCATGGGTTGACCAATTTCAATTTTTGGGCATGAGTCATGGTACAGTACAATTGCAACATATCAGAAAGTATTAGGATTTGAGAATAAAATACTGAGAAGGATTCTTGGGGTAATGTAGCAAGACAGACTTTCATCCAATATATTACCAATATACAGGGAATCGCACCCGGGACTCTCAGGTGAGAGCCAGACAGCATACCACTACACCGGTTCGATTCCCGGCATACTGGTAATATATTGGATGATTTTTCCTGTGTACAAGACAGGTTTCACACTTCATTCTAACTTGCCGTAAGTGCTTGGGATAGATTAACCCGAGCCGTCCCGAGGACGTACTTCCACGTCCTCACATTTTGTCACAGCTAATCCCGAGGACGTACTTCAACGTCCTGCAATTGCAAGGTTCATAATTTCCACAATTTTCAATTTTCGCGAGTCATTTTTGGTACGTATACACGGGACACCTTCCTCAACAAGATGCCAGGTGGAGACAATGCCTTACCCAGCATGACCTCCTCCCCCCCCCTGCATGCCCTTTTCTCAGCAATTCACCTGTTATCAGTGACCTGGCCAGTATAGCCATGTCATGCCACGGTACGAAATTCAGGGCCAGAGTGATTCCCCAATCAATGACAATGTGGAGGACAAACTTTACATAGCATTAGAGGAAGAAACAGTTAGAAATGATGATCAGGTAATGTGGCAAAAAAAGGTCAGGTATTAGTGAGTGAAACAATGCTTATAATGCCTATATTACTGCTTGAAAACCAATATACTCTTGTACTACATGTAAATTCGTAACAGTAAATAAATAAATACCGTTTATGAGTGGTGTGAAATAGTTATCCTCCCATAGAACTCGTTTTCTTTGGTGCCAGCCTGATAGAAAACCCAGTAAGGTAAGGAGGCTCTCCTACCTGTAATGAGTATTTTAAACCTCAGGTGAGCGATTTCTCTATGAATTTTCGATGTTTCTCACCAAAAGCGAAAGTTTTAGCAAAAAAAAAAAGGGTCGAAAAATGGTCGGGATTGGGGGGTACCAGTGGTCAAAAAGTGGTCGGGACGGGGCGGGTTAAAAGCATCTACTTGCCCGAGTGCCAGGGGGTTATCTCATCCTCTTCAGGCCCACAGTGGGGGGGTGGAGGGACGTTGGTTACAAGATAGTGACAATGTGAGATCCCTTTAAACCTGGTTGTGATGTAGTAGAATGCTGCCTGGCTCTCACCTGAGAGTCCCGGGTTCGATTCCCGGCATATTGGTACTATACTGGATGGTTTTTCCTGTGTGCTAAACAGGTTTCTCTCTTCTTTTGGCAAGAGAGTTACAAATGAAAGGGTAAGAGATATTACGAGAGTGGAACCAGTTAATGAATATGTGAGACTGTCTCGCTGGAAATGGTTGGGGCACATATATAGAAAAGAAGGCAGTTTAATACAGGATGTACCAGAGTGGACTGCTAGAGGAAGAAGAGGCAGAGGTAGGCCAAGGGAAACCTGGTTGAGGACAATGAAATGAGAAGCAGGAGAGGAGTGTTGGTGGGTCCTGAAGGAGATGGCAAAAGACAAAATAATATTGGTGGAGAGAGTTCATCGAGGCCTTATGTATCCAATGGGGTGCCACAGGAAATGATTGATTGATTGATTGATTGACTTCAGTAATCCCTTAACCCTTCAGTCCGGTGACATGAACTATTCGCTTATTATTGCTGCCTCCAGACGATATTATTCAGGATGGGGAAGATCTCCATAGTGATTAAGTACCTGAAGGTTATATCTAAAAAGTCTAATTTGAAAAGTCTTGCTGAAGCCGAATAGCCCTTTCAAAATGGCAAAAGTACGGACGTGGGTTAGTCCTCTGAGGTATTTTCTGATCTCCCAAATCTGAAAAAAAAAAAACTTTGGAATGTGCAGGTGACATGCGGCAAACTGTCAGCTCTTCCACTAGCCTCCTGACTCGCTGTTACCAAGGGACTGGTTCATATACTCACCAGGTGTGAGAGAGGTTAGATACGTTTTTCATTGTTGTTTTCACCAGTAAAAACTTAATGCACCTCTTTATTTGCTCTAGAACTTTATATATATTTTTTTTTTCAAACAAAATAGTGATATTATATATATTATTAGTGTGCTTCTATTCTATCAGCAGAGATAGTTTGCTTTAAAATTTGGAAATGTTAATTTTTGAACTAATTAAGAAAAATGAGTGATTTTCTATTTTTCTCATTCACTCACAAAAACTACTGTAATTAAATCAAAATGTGAGGAGCACTCATGGAATCCCTTCTAATATGGCTATGCTTCATAGACCAGGAGTTACAGTATATAAAAGTTTAATTCAGTTAGAACATTTTGAAATTAATTTTAAGGGGGTGTCAAAAATTACTCCAGAAGAATGACTTGACTTTAAATATGAGGAAGATTAACCGAGGGTTAACAATACGTCATCAAAGTAAAGTGGTCAAAATGGAAAAAGGTAATCTCATCCGGAAGAAGAAATAAATTACTTCAACAATCCTTAAACTTACCGAAATGATGCAATGGCGGCCCAGTGTGAAGGCACCCAACACTGAAAACTGAGGTCCTCCCACCCTCACCTCCCCCATCAACTCCATCACCTGCACCGAAACATAAGAATCTAGTAGTTAGTGCAGTTCAACTTTGGCCATATTTTCGTCTTCCTTAACTGTCGAAGTAACAACACTTCTCTTGCAATGGTACCTATTGATAAAGTCGATTATTACCTATATTCGTTCATACAAATTATAATTATAATTCTTACATACCAGAGAACATGAAAATCATCGATGGAACCAAAATATGCTCCCTGGTGCCTGACTTCGTTTAAGAACAAGTTAAAAACAGGATTTTCATTAGCCACAAGAAGGAGGGAAACGAAGAGAGAAACCAGAAGATTCCATTCAGCTTAACCTTCATGAACTGGTAGTTACGAGTATGTATACCGAACTGCAGTCATGACCCTTTGTTCCCATGATGATATTAAATTGTTCATTCCCAGGTTCTCTTCGCCGCAGCACACTCACGATTACCTTATCTAGTGCATTAATCCCCCTCTAATGAATGAGAAGTAAAGCATCCTACCTTTATCATCGCAAAGAGTCTTCAGTGATTACTTGATATGCATACGCACAAAAACTGAAACGCGCACAAATAAATTTTGTAAACCAGCACAAATACAGATAAACCCTTATCCAACTCACAAGTAATTACCCTCATTACGACTATTAACCTATGAACAGTTGACAATATATGGACCTGGGACAGCAGCAATGTGTCTCAGAAGTCTAATATTTGGTACACTTGACAACCTTGACCTAATCACATGTTTGTTGATGGCACAGGCAGCACTGAACGGATGTATCAAATAATAGTTGAAATGACCTAGTAATTGTGTTGCATAAACTTTGGAAATATTGTAGCTAGACCTTCAGTTACCAAAGACACTGTCCCAGGTTCATGTGTGGCCAACTGTACGTCCACAACAGGACGAAAATGGCCTCTAACTTTCCACTGGGTGTTATGAATGGATAATTCATTATAGTCAGTTTTCCGTCACTATAACGTGTTGTATTGCAATGCACACTTATTAAAATGTATCATGCACGAGGGGCTCGATGATATCCAGTGGACATAAATGATCAATAATATACCTCGTGATACCCCCATGTATTGAGTTTATCATCGGCTGAGTATGCATGTAGCTACTAATAATGCTGACTTGTGTCACAGTATGACAGTATATGAAATCTTTATGAAGGCAGGCCTTTAATCATGTGATAGAGACATCAGGACTTTCACAAAACCACATGTCTGTGGAATCACATTACATCACATAAAGCATGCACTGATACAGTATAGCCTACACCCTCTGTTTCCCAACCAGATGCTTGTCCGTGTCGTGGTGAAACTAACCTGCTCCTTGACTATGGGTGACGTCATATTCAAACTCAACCACCGCAGGCGTCGTAGAATATCCCCTCGCTGTGGAATAATTAAAGGATTACCTATACTTATATTATGCCACAGTTATACATAGTGCACACTTCATAATTTTAGGATAAGACAGATGTCATCATTTTTTCACATAGTCTGTTTAGTCAAGGGGTTCCAAACGGGGGAGAAATTCTCCCTGGGGAGAAATGTGGACATTCCAGGGAGGAAATATATACATAAGGACATAAATTAGCCTTTTTGATCAGTTACCGGATATAATATTTATAATTTTTTAGCATAATGCTCTTTGGTCTTTAATCTGTGCTCCTTAAGAGGAGGGTCAGGCTTTGAATTCCCAAATAAATATCATGTTTCATACGATGACAAAAGCTATAAAATTTTCCCAGTCTTTGTAAGAATTGCCATAATACGCTAGATTTCTTGTCATTAAAAGTAAAGAAATACATTTATTGAAGGTGAGTGGACTCTGTACTCTTGAAGTTCTTAAATTATCTCCGAAAGGGGAAGGAATTTCCATCTTAGTAAGTTGGGGGAGGGGGAGGGAATATTCAAAGATTTTCCAGCTAAGTAAGGAATGGTCATGAAAATTGAGGTATTATCTGATTTAGGTGGTATGGGACACCTGCCAGTTTGAACGGAAAGTATTTCCAGAACATCAGGTTTATGGGAGGATTATTTACTGGTATATATTGCTGAGTTTACTATTTTTGATGAATGTTTTCACTTGAGGATTTTTCTATATACTGGATTCATTCAGCTTATATACTTTTTTTTTTTAATTGGAGAAGTTAAACATAGTTTCATAATGTTAATCACATAACATTTCCATTGTACCTTTAACGTTAAAGATAAAGATATATACCTGCATTCTATTAGCAATTTCTACGGTATATACATTCAAGTCTGTCTTATTTTCTTCATCAGATTGTACAATGACTTCATGAGCTTTACTAGATTAGCCCTTAATCTTTGGAATCAATACAAGTACTAATCTGGTTATCTACAGTACCTAAGGGCCAAGTAAGTTAATGAGTTCTAACAGTGTGATGTGTCTTAAATGTGCACTGGAAACTATGACTTACTCATTGTTCCATGTCCCTGTTTTTTTTTCTCATCCAGGATAAAAGGAGGAGAATGCTCGCTAGAAAAGCGCAAATAAGTTTGGTCTCCAGTCGAACCCACTCCCTCTACAATTTACTCACTCATTATCGTGGGAGGGGAACTTCGAAGCTGATTGGAAGGGTCTACCGTTAGCAAAAACAAAATGAAAAGAAATATATCCTAGAGCTGATGATTAAAAAATATTTAATTCTGGCCAGCATCTCACCCTAATTCGTAGAGCCTCAGGAGCGTTCAGCAATAGGAGGATTTTAAGACAAGCCATAAAAGTGAAGAGGATGAAGATGTCTGTAGATATGTAAGTAACCTGGTTAATGCTAACCAGGAAAGCCACGATCAGCAGCATCTCACAGAGGAGCTTGACACAGATGACGGGGCCCAGGTGGTTGGTGAGGTCCTCTGTCAACTGATCGATGGTGCACAGGCACTGACGGACAGAATGGAGGGCATCTATCACGGTGGGAAGTGGAGACGGGGCCGGAGACACTTGTCTGATCATCCTATGCTTGTTTCTTACAGTGCTATCAGTCTGGCGATGACTGAAGGGTTTGGGTAACGATGTTCCTTGATCCTGAGGTGTTATTTTTTTCTTGTCTTTGGGGGATATTGAGTACGGTTTGCCATTATTTAAGTTTGCGGAACACATTCCCTCAGTTTTTTCAAAGAAGAGATCAAAACTTGAGTTTAGTATTTGTTCAAGAAGCTGGAGTGTTGCATGAAAGAAGAGAGCCATGATGAACATGATGGGAAGAAAGTATAGTGCCATGACTGAAAGTTGAATCCTCATAACAACTAGATATTCTGCCACCCAACATTGCACCATCAAATAAATATCTAAAACCAAGAACAAAACAAGATAATACAAAGATTTCCAGTCAAGGTTTCCTTTATCTATCATCTTATAGGCGGTGTCCAATAATGAAGTAAGGATGTGAACAAGGTCCTTTCCAAAGATGAATGAATGCACCACAATTATAATTATACAAACATAGAGGGAAGTCACGCTGATCACCTGCACAATCTCATTGATAAAATAGTCAAGAGATCCAAACTGAGTCTCGGGATATTTCAAGGAGATGTTGATTTCAATGGCCAATACTGACGCTAGTAGAAGCAGACTGCACACCAGAAAGGGCTTGTGGAGTACAGCATTATGCCGGCCCACGACGACATGGTAGGGAAATAATCCTAAAACACGCAGAGCCCCCACGAGGAACATTAGTACATGTATGCAACGCATTATTGTTAACCTTGCTGTCTAAAGGCTGCTGCTAACACGTTGAAACAAGGGTCATATGTAAATTGGTGATTGGCTCAACCAGAGTATATTATTTTCATCTGAGAAAGCCTGTGTTTCAGGGCTAATCTTAACAATAATCATTCGTAGGAGACTTGCAGACTCACAGTGCTGAAAACTGTAAACAGAGAATAGAATTTTGAGTTGGGTGTAGGAAATCTGCAGCTGTCAGGTAAGTCAGTACATTCGAGGGGCAGCTCTCCTCGGAAGTGGAAGAGGGAGGCCTCTCCCTGCTGTCTTGACTTCAACTTACTGCTTGATATACAACATTAATTCTTCATATTCAGCCTTGTCTTAACTACGAATTAACACCCTTACTAGGACGTTGTCTCTTTCATTTTTGTGGCAGAATCATAAGATGGTATTCAGAGGCCCAGTTGTGCTTGGTGGTTCGGGTGAAAAAGCTAAATAGTGTTTTTGAAGTTATATACTGCTAGAGGCACAAACGCATCCTTTGTCTGGTGTTCTCAGGGCCGATTGAACGTTAGGTGAAGAGAAACAGCTGGTGAGCCACGTGGGACGGTGAACATCACACAACTGAAGCCACAAGCTTTGGCCATAGGCTCCACTTAGGTGAGACAAAAGTCAATACAAGTATCGATGTTAACGTCAGCACAAGGGAAGAACGTAATTACTTGGCGTGCTCTAGATAACAGCTTCGATTGCAGGCAGTGTGTGTGTGTGTGTGTGTGTGTGTGTGTGTGCTTTTCAGTTACAATTTTGCTACTGGCAAAGAATTTTATTCAGCTTTAGAGCCTCTTTGTACTGGAGGAGTTAAATTACAAGTTTCAGGTACCCTTTAATTAAAAGGTTTCTCTCCTAATCTGGACAAAATCGTAAGGCAGCAGCAGCAGAAATAAAATATAAGAATAGGTAATCTGGTTACAGGGGTTAATACTGGTAAAATATACTTGGGTCGTTTTACAGGGATTAATGCTGGTAAAATACACTTGAGTCACTTTATTATGAAAGACCCACAGTCAAACCTGCATGCCTGTATCCAAATGTCGATAAAGCACTTAGTCATGCTTATATGATATTTGTAACAACAACATTGCTCTTGGATACATAGTTAATCCATGGAAATAAGTTTTCATAGCACATGAGATGATGATATATAACTTGTATTACATTTTTATATTTGCTGTCATGGCACTCAACAAGACCTTGTTTGCCAGAATTATATGGCAAACATTGTCTACAAAATTAGCAAAACATGGAGACAGAGGTCTTCACTGAGAAACATTTCGCTCCACTGCGCTGTCACTTGACAAAACTCATAAAGTGAAGCATTGTTCCTCAGTAGAAACAGTCACCTCAGAAGTTTTTTTTGTTTTTGTTTACTAAGATTTTGTTTACTGGATGTTACTGGAAGCAGTAACTGACGTGGTAGCCAAGGTATTTGGGAAATATAGCTGGAATTGACTCGGTTTTGATCCCAGGCTTGTATAGGGAACAATTTGTGTCTATATTGTGCTAAAACTGACTTACTCTCCTTCTGCAGAAATGGCCTACATGACATAAAAACACCCCACGCTCATATCATTAAACCAATACTGAATGACACAACTCACACTTAGCTTTTTTCAATACAGATGGTGGATAGTAGCACCGTGGTGGCGATAGGTGGAGGTGTGTGACACATAGGGGAGTGCTAGATCTTTGGGAATGGACTTTGAAGTTTACAGGTAGATTCCGACTGAACAAAAATAAAAAAATGCGTGCATTTACATGACTTTTATATTCCCTCCACTGAAGGGGAAGAATTCAAAGTTCACCAGAATAATTGACCGAGAGGTTGAGGTGGAATTTATCATAATGAACTGCAGTGGGAAGAAGGGAGTTGCAAAACAGGCTGTGTGGTGCAGCAGTATTACAAAATTACTTTAACCCAAGGCGTCCCATCAATGTATGGGTACATTGCAACATTTTGCATTTGCCAGTCCCGTCGACGTACTGGTATGTCGCGCAATTGCAAGGTTCATAATTTGCACAATTTTTAATTTTCGTACGAGATTTTTCGTACGTATACACGGGACACCTTCCTCTATTTCTCTACAAGATGCAAAGCAGGGACAATGCCTTACACCGCATAACCTCCCCCCCCTCCGCATGCCATTGTCTCGGCAATTCACCTGTTACCAGTGGCCTGGCCAATAAAGACATTCAGGGCCAGAGTGATTCCTCAATCGATGACAATGTGGAGGACAAAGTTTACATAACATTAGAGGAAGAAACAGTCAGAAATGATGATCAGGTAATGTGGCAAAAGGTCAGGTATGGTGATGAGTTAGTGAGTGAAACAATGCTTATAATGCCTATATTACTGTTTGAAAACCAATATACTCTCATACTACATATAGATTTGTACCAAGTAAATAAATAAATACCGTTTATGAGCGGTGTGAAATAGTTACCCTCCCAAAGAACTCGTTTTCTTTGGTGCCAGCCTGTTAGAAAACCCAGTCAGTTAAGGAGGTACTGCTACCTGGACTGAGTATTTTAAACCTCAGGTGAGCGATTTCTCTATGAAATTTCAATGTTTCTCACCAAAAGCGGAGGTTATAGCCAAAAAATTTTTTTCGAAAATACCTCGGGATTGGGGGGTGTCGGAGGTGCGAAATAGCTCGGGACATGACAGGTTAAATATATTATCGTCTTGGAAATACGATTGTTTGACCCATAAATAACTGCAGTAGAAATTATTTTTGTTACATTAATATCAGATGCCATCACTAATCGGTATAATAATATATATATATATATATATATATATATATATATATATATATATATATATATATATATATATATATATATATATATATATCGAAAAATCCATGTGGTTCAATATGGTAAAATTAACATCTTCCAGATGCGTCGGTAGCAGCGTCTTTGTGAGGGAAACATAACATGGAAAGTCTGCAATTCCAAGGGATGTCTTTTTCTACCTAAGTATTGTTAAATCTATCAAAATACAAATAAAAAAATACCATTTGTGCTAAAGTGAACTGCTAGAGGAAGAAGAGGTAGGGGTAGGCCGAGGGAAACCTGGTTGAGGACAATGAAAAGAGAAGCAGGAGAGGAGTGTTGGTGGGACATGAAGGAGATGGCAAGAGACAAATACTGGTGGAGAGAGTTCATCGAGGCCCTATGCATCCCGTGGGGTGCCACAGGAAATGATCGTTTGATTGATTGATTTGTATATATTGAATAATGTTTAATGAATATTGTTTAACCCCTGTTAGGTAATGTTCTGAAAAATTACACTATAGGTAACCAGGGGTCTGACTGACCCCAATTTTAAAATATTTGGTAAAAATCGAAACACTTAGTTGATTGACACATGCTTTTTTATTCAGATACTACAACCATTTGGCCACAATTTCGTATGAAAGTTATCAAAATCCATCTTCAAAAAAATAATTAGGAAATTAAAAAATAAAAACACTTGAAAAATGTACCACCATAACAGTAATGTTTCTACTCCCCTGCTACAAATGATTCCTCACTATTGGACCACTGGATCATGTACATATATGACCCAAGTATGAGAGACATAAGCCCCTGTGTTTGTAAATAAGGCAAAATCTGTAAAGGTATAAACAGAGAAACCAAAAAAAAGCTGGTTTTCGTGACACCTCTAATGCATTACCGAATGTAGGTAGAAACACATGTACAAACAACATTATATCTACACTATTGGCTCAGAGTTAACACAAAAACATTATAATGCAATTGCTTTTCATGTGATATGATTGGAAAGCCCATGTGTATGTAAAAAAATAAAATAAAATATTTTTCTTTTCCTTTAACAGTTTTGCTTTACGAACAAAAGACATTCAATTCACGTGGAATGATGGCTTGATGTGCCTTTTTATGACCTGGTTTAGTTGCAGTCCAGGCATATAGAGGAAGAATGCTCAGGACACACTGGAAGCTGGCAATGTAGACACGTCATGTTGGTCTTGCGATCCTTCGACCTGTCGCACAGGGCACACCGCCTCCTTGTTCCATATGTTGCAGGAGGCCTCACGCGAGGGATGTTGATGTCAAACACTGTCCAGATCGTCAGCTTTCTGCTCCTCTTCATGGTTCGGAATTCCATTCTTTCTTCAGCCCAGGGATACATCAACTTCTCAGCCAGGTCCATCATATACTGCCGATGTTCGATTCGAGGTTCTCCCTTCCTGGACCTAGTCTGGTTGCACACAATCCAGGAATTCACAACAGCTGCGCTCACCATGGCATAAAACATGCAGAGAGGCCAGCGCTTGGTCTTGTGGCTGCAGGTGCAGCGTGCAGTCATCTGGTCAAATGCATCCACCCCTGACTTTGTTTCATTGTAGTACAGAATGACCTCAGGCTTCCCGTTAGGTGCAATGTGCAATGTGCATGGAGCTGATCAGCCAGATAAACTTAACGTTTTTCTTATTGGGCAAATGTGAAAGGACGAGTAGGTCCTTGTCATACAAGAAAGCTGTGGTGCCCTTAGGAATTACCTTCTTGTCTTTCATCAAAGCTGGTATGCCTGGCTTGTTTTGTTTGAGAGTCCCAACATATGTAAGGACATAGTTCTTTAGCAGGTCTTCAACAAGAGGGATAGATGAGAACCAGTTGTCCCCTCTGATGTTTCTTTGAGTGTTTTTGTAAGGCTCAACCAAGTGGGTGGTCAGATAGTGGCCCATGCTCATACCTGCAGGTGGTTTTGTTTGTTTTCCAAGGTAACACATCAGATAACCTGGGGTCTGACAGGCCCAAGCAAAATTACACATCAGATAACCTGGGTTCCTGACAGACCCCAGCAAAACTACACATCAGGTAACCTGGGGTCTACTGGACCCCAAGCCTTTATTGGAGGCAAAACTAATCAAGATCAGGAAAATTTCTAATCACCACACTTATCTACACTACTTGTCAGGAAGGTGGAGGGAAAACCAAATTCCACGGCCTTAATATATATGTATGGCATGAACAAAAACATTGGCTGGGGTCACTCAGACCCCAGATTACCTAACAAGGGTTAAATAACAGACCAGAGGAAGGAAAAACAAATGAATAAAAAAATATAATCCATACACCAGATTACTGGTGTCCTCCATTCATAAAATATTTGTAATAGTTGGTCTTGCACAGCTGTAGGTTGAAGTTTGGGGGGGAAACAACTCTGGGGAAGCGAGTTCCAGAGAGATCCAGTTCAGAGAATAGAAGAATTCTGATAGACAGAAGTTCTGCAATATGGCTGAGTGACATTCCAATCATGGGTGCTGCCAGATGCCCATGTAGCATGAGGGAAGGCATGGAGAGGTGGCACAATGGATGCAACATCATCTGAGCATTTGCCATAAAAATATCTGTAAAATAATGCAAGGGAGGCAACATTATCTTCTTACTTTTAGGGGAGGTAGTTTATTTATAATAGCAGGTTTATTAATAATTCCAACTGCTTTGTTCTGAATTTTGTCTAGTTATTTTAATGCAACCTCTTCACATCCATTCCACAAAGGTGAGCAATATTCAAGCTGAGAGTGCACATGACTCTTAACCCGAGGCGTCCCATCGACGTATGGGCACGTTGCAATGTTTTGTCACAGCTAGTCCCATTGACATAGCAGTACGTCGCGCAATTGCAAGGTTCATAATTTGCAATATTTTCGCACGTGATTTTTGGTACGTATGCACGGGACACTTTCCTCTACAAGATGTCAGGCAGGGAAATGCCTTACCGGTTATGACCTCCCCCCCCCCACACGCCATTGTCTCGGCAATTCACCTGTTATCAGTGACCTGGCCAATAAAGACATTCAGGGCCATAGTGATTCCCTAATCGATGACAATATGGAGGACAAATTTTACGTAGCATTAGAGGAAGAAACAGTCAGAAATAATGATCAGGTAATGTCGCCAAAAAAGGTCAGGTATGTTGAAGTGTTAGTGAGTGAAACAATGCTCATATTGCCTATATGACTGTGTGAAAACCAATATACTCTCGTACTACATATAAATTCGTACAAAATAAATAAATAAATACTGTTTATGAGTGGTGTGGAATAGTTGCCTTCCCATAGAACTCGTTTTCTTTGGAGACAGCCTGATAGAAAACCCAGTAAGGTAAAGAGTACTGCTAGCTGTATCGAGTATTTTAAACCTCAAGTGAGCGATTCCTCCATGAATTTTCGATGTTTCTCACCAAAAGCAGAGGTTTGAGCCAAAAAACTTTTTTTTCCAAAACTGGTCGGGATTGGAGGGAGTCAATGGTGGAAAATTGGTTGGGACGTGACGGGTTAATATTTTTTATGCAAGGAAGAAGGAACCAAAGGCACCGAGCCCACAATAACCATTCCTTCCAAGAGAAAAACAAAATACAGTGGAGTCTCTTTTATCCAAGATTCTTTTAACCGTAATATGCCATTAACCGTAAGTTTTACTAAAACATTCTCATTTCGATTAACTGCAAAAATCTGAAATCTGTCCGAAAATTCAAACACTGCGGGCTTGTTTTGTGCCACTAGCATTGGTTTACGGTTGTTCCACTAATCACTAGAGCAGGCATTGGTTGCGCCAGCCCCCATCCACCACCTCGGAAGATTTGGATGATGTGGGAGATGATGTGGTTAATGTGGAAATGACTGAATAAGGAAACAGAAAATATGAAAAAGCAATTAAGTTTAAGACTTTATTTGTTTGAACTGCTTACAGTGAATTACGTAATTGTTTTGGTGAAGGTTTGTTTAAGTTTATTTGAGTGAAGATTCAAGTTGACAGTTTCTATTACAGTTACTAAAGTGCAGTTACATAAATAGTTACTGCAGTGTATTTACTGTAATGGTGATGGTTGAGTGGCTTTTGGGGTGCTGGTGGTGATGGTGGGCTAGACGTCACCAGAAATGGGTGATGGGTGAGTACAATACTGTTCCCATGTATCCTACATATTATTACAGTATCTTTTATCCGAAAAAATCGATTAAACGAAACTTTGAAAGTCCCATGATTTTCGGATAAAAGACTCCACTGTACAAGAGAGAGCCAAATTCAAGATCCGATTATTTCGAAATGCCTGGATAGACTGCGTTTGAAGGACTGGAGATCATAGCTAGCAGGAAATACAGATAGAGGGAGACAGTTCCAGAGTTGACCTGTTGCATAAATGAAGGACTGGGAGTAATGGTTAACTCTTGCATTAGAGAGCTGGAGAGAAAAGGGATGAGAGTTTGCTGCTAGACGGATGCTACACGCTCGATGTAGAGGTGGAGGAATGCAAACAGACAGTTCAGAGGAGCAGTGACCATTGAAGTAGTGATAGGAAATAAAGACGCGACAGTACGGGAAAGAGACAGAGGTAAAAGGGAGACAGTAAAAGGAGGAGAGTTAATGAGAAGAAAAGCCTTTGACTGTACCCAATTGAGAAGGGCTGTATGTGGGGATCCTCCCCACACATGAGAGTTGTACTCCACACGGGCAGATAAAACCCGTGTATAGAGTCAACAGTTGTGCAGGGGTAAAGACAGAATGGAGTCGACTTAGCACACCTAATCTCTTAGAAGCAGATTTTACAACAGACGTAATATGATCTTTCCAAGATAAGTAGTATTAAGGTGAATATTATTAAACGTTAGTGGGTACACCTGTGGAAGATTTTGTCGGGTTGATAGGTGTAAGAACTGAGTCTTTGATGCATTAAAACAACAAGATTGTTTTATAAATTTAGGTACTGCTCGTCAGTGAAAAGTTACAGACTCTGTAAAATAATCAATGACAATTAAAAATACAAATCAATATACAGTTTTCAAGACATGAAGACAGTGTTAATTTTCACTCATAATGTTGAAAAGCAGGATTTCGTAGTTAGGTAGACTAGAAGCTTCTCACTGGTTGCCGTTGTTTACAGTAGTTCCGGTACGAGTAAGAGTTGGCAGTTTGCCAACTGTTTGTGATCGTAATTATTTTGTATGCTGTACATTAATTTTTGTGCTCTTTTTCTCAGCAATGTGTTATTTATGTGATTGTTAAATTATGTAATTCAATTTGTTTGTACACTAAAGACTTTACGGTGTTATGTAATGTAAGAAAACTCTGGCATGTTTTGGATGTCTCTGGGTTGGTAACTGTTGTAAGCGTGTTCCCTCGGGAATACACGAGAACTTTGTAGTAAAAGAACACTCTAGAACAATGCAAGCTTTTATAAGGGTGGGAAAGAGACTAGAGCTAGTTCAGACAGTTTTCAGTGCAGTTTAAATGTAGTTCAGTGTCAGTGCATTTTGCATGTTTTTGGTGCTTGTGAAAATAGTGAAGTGGCTTTCAAAAACAGTGAAGTGTAGTTAATAAGTTTGTACATCGTCAGTATTTGTGAAAATAATGAAGTGAAGTTGGCAAGCATTAAGTGTAATTATTTGGAAAATAAAGACAGTGTTTATTCACCACGCCTGAGCTGATCTTGTGTACTGTACACCGAAAGGCTGACCATAGGCAGAACAACTGAACGTCCTTTCTATACTGATCTACTGCTGTTGGAGCCTGTGGCAGTGCGGGATGAGGACGTAACACTGGTGTCAGGAGTGTGGATTATTTAGGGCTGCAGTGAATCTAACCTTCAACATGGAGGCAGAAGGTGTACAGACAAGAGGCCAAGCTAGGCAGGAGGAGGCATCACTGGGTGGAATTATGAAGCTGTTACAAATATAAATACGGGCACAGAATGAAGGACAGAAAGAACTCGAAGAACAATTACAGGTACAGAATGAAGGACAGAAAGAACTCAAGGAGCAATTACAAGCACAAAGTGTGCAACAACATGCACAGAATGATGGACAGAAAGAAATCAAAGAATAATTACAGGTACACAATGAAGGACAGAAAGAACTGAAAGGACAACTACAGGCACAAAATGAATAAATAAAAGAACAGCTGCAGGCACATAGGGAACAGCTTCAAGAGGCATTACAGGAGCAACTGAGGGAATTACAATTATGGATGCAAGGACAGCTAGAAGCTTCCATGGGGGAAATGAAGGAAGAACAGGAACAGTTAAAGGAGAAGGTATACGGTGAGCTGCAGCAGCAGTAATATGAGGTAAGCAATAATGTGTCCGAGTGCAAATAGCAGATAACCATTGAAGTCAATTAGTGAGGAAATAGTGACGGAGTGCAAACAGCATGTGGGCAACCAGCTGAAGATTAGAGAGGCAATAGTGATGGAGTGCAGGCAGCATGTAGATAACCAGGTGAAGCATGTAGTCGATCATATGAAGATAATTAGTGAGGAAATTGAGGATGTAGAGAACTATTGCACTTCTGGGACCCAGCTTAGTGTACATGGAGCACATGAAAGGAATGGACAGTGTATGGTGAATCTTGATGGATCCCAAGCAACTAAAGGTAGCATTAGAGGGTTGAATAGTCAGAATGCAGAAGTTTTCAGTCCTGGACGTAACCCTCTTGTGCACACATAAGTTTCAGTACGGTAAGTTTCTCGGCACACGATTTTACTCGACTGGCTGTCCGCCCAGCCTGCCCGCACACTGCTGAAAACACGTATTCTTGCCTTATTTTCACCACCCAGACCTCAGTATACACCCATGAAACCTATATAATTTTATTCGACGATGTTTGTTCTAGCTGATAAGCACAAAAAAAAAAAAAGAGGAAAACACGAATAAAACTACATTAGGCGGCCCTGAATAAACGTTTTGCAACATCAATTTCACCTCCTAACATCACCATTTGAATGTCTTCCATCATTCAGGAAAATGTTATTAGAAGTTTTGATAGAGAATTTCATCAGCTTTCTAATGAGAGTATCCGGTTGTGATACAATTTGTAGTTTTCGAGAAAGTAGCCCAAAACTGAAAGCCATAAAAAAAAAAAAAACTTTCGTACGGAAAGCTTTTCTACAAAACTTTTCTCACACTTATGTTTTTATTTCATAATGTGTGAAATTTCATGAGTTTTCTCATGGTTCTCGCAGGTTTTTGATACGCCTCAGAGTTTCCGAGTAAATCGCAAATAACGACTAGGTACTCACGGCTGTGCATCACTTTCGTCATGTGTGCACAGCAAACGCTATATTCCCGCCTACGTTACAACGACCTTTTGTCAGAAATATTATGATGTTATGTCTTGTACACGCGTAGAATGTAATGCTTTTTATCAGGGTTCTTGCAGGAAATCAATACGTCCAATAGTTTTCGGGTAACTGGCCAACAAAGTGAAATTACTCCAATTGCTTTATACTTTTACCGCAAGCGAGAAAAAAAATACACTCTGTTCCCCCGCCATTTTCTAAAAAATATTCTCCTAAAGGTTTATAGTTTGGTAATGAACATACGTAGAATTAACTGCTCTTTATCAAGGTTGTTAAAGGAAATTGATACTTCCCATGGTTTTCGAGTAATTGGCCAACAAAGTGAGATTATGCCTCTGAGCGCTGGTTACTTTACCACAAGCGAGAAAAAAAACATACTCTGTCCCCCTGATTTTTCCTACAAAATATGCTTCCAAAGGCGTTTATTTTGGTAGTGAACATGCGTATATATCACCGATCTTTATCATGGTTTTTACAGGAAGTCGATACGTCCAATAGTTTTCGAGCAATAGGACGACAAAGCTAGAGTACTCTTCCCATCGCTACCTACTTTTACTGCAAGCGGAAAAAAATTAAACACTGTCTTCCCCCCCATTTGCTTGAAGACTATGATCCCAAAGCACTTTTCCTTTTTTTTTTTTTCTTTTATGTACAGACTGTAAAATCTCCAAGGGTTGCTTTTATAGTGTTATAACTTACTAGACATGAACACTACTTTTTTCTAGTTACTGCTAATGAAGCTGTACTTTCTGTCATATGTATAATGTGTAGGAGAAAATTGTTATTTGTGTGAAAAATCTAGGGGTATTGATAACAGGTCAATATACATATCAGCAAAATTCGGAAAACTCACTTCCTCCAGGGGTGTTGAGGTGCCTGAAGCACTATGTGGAATTTGAAGATGAGGAGTTATGTAATGTGTGTGTGTATGTGTGTGTGTGTGGGTATGTGTGTATGTGTGTGTGTGTGTGTGTGTGTGTGTGTGTGTGTGTGTGTGTGTGTGTGTGTGTGTGTGTGTGTGTGTGTACACTCCACTAGGGAATACTTTGCTCGGTATGGTACCTTTCAAAGCAATCACCCACACAAAGTGGCACATCACAAACAGGACACATGTGACTTATGTCCCTCCTCATCTTCACCAGGGAACACAGGGCGCACCGGAGCCTCCTCCGGTTGGGGATCCTCTCCTGTCGATGGCCCAGTGTGTGATCCAACTGCACTCTGTCGTTGATGACTCTCCGACACTTGGTTGGATGTCTTCCTGGTCTTCCCCGGTCCTGTCGTCCTGGAGGTGCAGCTGCAGGGCCGGACATGGCAGTGGCAGCAGGTTCTCCCAACAGACCAGGAACTGCAGATGGTCGTCTCAGAACCCGTGCTGGTCCTGCAGGCGATGGTGGCACTGGCTCATGTGCTGGTCCTCCTCCTGGAGATGGTGGTGTTGGCACCTGTGCTTGTGCTGGTCCAGGAGATGGTGCTGGCCCAGGAGATTGTGGTAAGGCACCTGTGCTGGTGCTGCAGCAGGTGCTGCAAGTGCCGGAGGTCCTGCCGGCCGTCAGGTTGGAAGGTCAGGGGCATGGTGGATGATGTGCCCTGATACGGGCCACTCTGCTTCATCAAAGTGGAGGAGCTTGTCCACTATCTCCTCCACAAATTCCAGCAGACTGACTGATCCGCACAAGCACTTCTTGTACAGGGCGAACGTATTCGAAATGGCCATCTGGATGAAATAGAAGGTTATCTTCTTGGTCCATTTCACAGTCTGCTGCTGGATGGGGTGGTACTGGACCATCTGGTCAAAGTGGTCCACCCCACCCATGTGTCGATTGTAGTCCTTCACCACAACGGGCTTGTCCACGGTCTTCTGGACATAGGTTGTCCTCCCATCAGGACCCCTGGTCTTCCCTCAAACCTGCTTCTGGACGGTGCTTGTGCTGTGGATGATGGAGACCATGTTGACGATGCACTTGTCCTTCCACAGCAACACCATCATGTTGTCCTTGTGCATTGCTGCCATGCCCCCCTCTGGCAGGTTCTTGGTCCTGGTGATGTCCTGCAGCTGCTTTGATGCTCCTCTTGCCAGGTGTAGGATCCCACACATGTAGGTTCTTGCACTGGAGAGGTGTTTGCACAAGGATACAGAGTTATAATAGTTGTCCATGTAAACTTTGTATTCCTGATCCTTCAGCGGTTCTACGAGGCTCCAAACAGTGGTCTCCAGTGCCTTATTCTGCCCCGTATACACCTCAACATTCCAGATGTACTCTGAGGAAGCCTCAGCCGGGATATAAAACTTGATGGAATACTTTGAGGGCTTCGTGGGGTTGTATACGTGGAAGCTGAGGGCCCCTTCCATGCCAGCAAGCCCTCGTCCAAGCTAATGTGCTCCTCAGGTAAGTAGGCATCCTGGAACCGCTGAAGGAGGTACTTCATCACTGTGCGAACCCTGATGAGCCTGTCACGATTATTCTGTGGTATAGCAAATGAGCTGAAGGCATGGAAGTGTTTCAGGATGGCCCTGAAATGCCTCCCACTCATCACTTGCTGGAAAACAGGGTATTTATGGAGACAGGATCTCCTCCAGTAATGCCTGATGGTCAGCATATTCACCATCCACATGAAGAAGTAGAGCCTCAGGAACTTGGCCATCTCCTCTTCAATACAGATGAACCATGCACCCAACACAGTCCCTAGGAATGACACGTAGCTGTTGGTCTTGCGGGTTAAATACTTCAACAACTCCCGGGTGAAAAACAGCTGGAGGAACTGGAGAGGCGTTGTTGGCGGATCTACCCTCATTCCTGGAGAACCCGTGAAGAACCCATTAGCTGGTATGAATGGGCCATTGTTCCATCCTGGATCCTCTGTGGCAACACCTCCCGCAATGGTGGCAGTGGGTTGGCCTACTGACACCCTTCTGCCTCCTCGGACACCCCTTGGCCGCCCCCCATAGTCAGGCAGTGGACCATGCCAGCCTCTTCGAGGTGGTGAGGGTTCCGATGATGAGGACGATGAGACTGTCTCCTGCTGCTGCCAAACGTCAGGGGGTATTAATGCTGTCAGAGACAGCGCCCTTGTCGACCGGGCATGGGACGATGACACAGTTGCATCCTGCACCAGTTGCACTGCATACACTGCGCAATGTCCAGGTGCTAGTGTCACGTAACTAGGCCCTGCTACCGGTGACATGGGCTCGGCCAAGGGGGAACTGGAGGCTAGAGGTGGAGAGATCACGATGGCTGCTCGGGTGAGAGATCCAAGCAAAGGCGATGCCTGTCTTTCAAGTGAAGATGATGGCCAGGCTAATGGTCCCGACACTAGTGGTGGTGGTGTCTGCTCCCATCGTGGTGGAGGTGGGGGCAAAGCCTCCCGACTGGAACAGCATTGGACGTTGTCCTAGTCCTCCTCACTTGAAGCATCACTCAGATGCTCTTCCGTCTCGTTCTTGGTATCCTCCTTGAACAGAATCTTCTGCCACTTCTCAGAAGACAAATCTCTCTTCTCCATTGTGGCAAGCACTGACATACAGAAAATCCAGTATGAGCTGTTTAGGTTCTCAACTGAAAAACAAGAGATATTATTCATGGTCATGCAACACCATCCATGGAAAGTAGCACTACACAAATGATGTTATATCTTTCTGTACAGCCAATCGCTGCACCACTTACGAACAGTTCACATGAAAGATAAATTTCAGTGTCTTCTCATATATATATATATATATATATATATATATATATGTATACTCTATCTATCTTTCATCTGTCTATATATATACTGCATATCTATCTATCTATCTATCTATATATATATATATATATATATATATATATATATATATATACAGTAATCCCCCCACTATCCGACGTAATAGAGCCAAAGGCACGTCCGGAAAGTGGTCCTGTCTGGATAGTGGGCACCAGCCTCCTGAACTGGTACTTATGGACCCTAACCCAGCCTAACTTTGAAAGCCACCAAAATAACTCTCTCGGACATGCATAGCACCTATTTAAACCTATTTAAGACCCTATTCACACCAATAATGGACATAAAGCATGAAATGAATGAAAAGGAACCAGAGAATGGGGAATTATAAGTGACTGTACCTCAGCCAGGGTACTTACATCACGTTTGTGGCTGCCTTTCTAAGCTTTTGGCAGTGGTGAAAATGCTCTTTAAGCACGTACAGTAATCCAGTGTTGTGCTGCACTTAATTCTTTGCACTGTGAGTTATAATTGTTTAACACTGCACATTGTTCTTAACTGCACCACTGCAGTTCTAACCACCAGTTCAAACTGCTAATTTGCACTCCACAGTTGATCCTTTGCACTCTAAGTTCAAATTTCTTAACACTGCACAACACTATAAATTCCCATGTGGTCTAGAGGCGAGATATTGCAGTATATTCACTGTTTATTCACAAAAAAGGAGCACGTTGGCTTCCAGTGCAATAAGCATCTATTCACAATTGAAGTTAGGGAGTAACTGTTGATGTCAGAGAAACAGAGTTGTCAGATCGCAACGGCCACATTACCAATCTCAACTTTCATTACCAAATTTAACTTTTCATTACCAAATTCGTAAAGCTAGCATTTATTCTTCACTAATTATATATACAAGTGGAAACACATGTAATCACTCTCCTTATTACTAACAGCATGTTGATTATTTTCACTCTATGTAGGGTAGCAGATTAATCAGAGAGAGCAAACAATCCACCATCTCCATCCTGTGTATCCTCATACATGTGAAAAATCCGTTTGGTAATGCATTATTCTGATTCATTACCAAACAAATTTTTCATTACCAAATTGGCCCACATTTGGTAATGAAAAATAACAAACGGCAACCCTGACAGGGAAGGGGGGAGGGGGGAGAAAGGAAGGGGTGTAGGGGCCATGGTGTAAGCAGCTGTTTGGCACCACACGGCAATTTCAAATTACTGGTTGGGAAAAATTCATATTTTGGGGGGATTTTTTTCTTTTTTTGGCCATTTTTCGGTACCGATGGTCCAGGCCCACAATGTCCGGTAAGTGGGCGTGCGGAAAGTACACGGATTACTGTGTATATATATATATATATATATATATATATATATATATATATATATATAGATATATATATATATATATATATATATATATATATATATATATATATGTATTTATTTATTTATACTCCTTTCTTCCCCCAAGGTTCCCCCAACACAAGGTACTATCTCTCAACGAGCACTCGTGACACATATCACAAACATTTTGTTATAAATAAAAAATAATCAACAATTGTCTTAGCAAGGTATAGTACTTGTCCACTGACGTTCATCATTGCCCGGCGTCCTTACAGCACCTGCACACCTGCCGCTAAGGTATTGCTGACATACACTATGCACCCACATCTCACAATAAACACTCGTGACACATATCACAAATATTTTATATAAATCATTAATAATCAACAAATGTCTTAGCAAGGTACAGTACCTGTCCTCTGATGTCCGTCGTTGCCTGGCGTCCTTACATCACCTGCACACCTGCCACTAAGGTATCACTGACACGCTATGCACCAACATCCCACAATGAACATTCATTTTATTTAAATCATAAATACTCAAGAAATGTCTTAGCACGTTAAAGTACCTGTCCACTGATGTCCGTCGTTGCCCGGCATCCTTACATCACCTGCACACCTGCTGCTAAGGTATCACTAACCTACGCTACGCACCCACAGTATCCCACAATGCACACTCACTGCACATTTCACGTTCATTGTAGATTAAGTATAACTTCTCATTAAATGTCCTATTAAGTTACAGTACCTATTCAATGATGTACACCCATGGACCAAAGTTTCGGCACCCCCTGGACAGGTATTAAGGCTAAGTCAGGGTATCAGATGGAACAGACGTTCGGACAAGCTAGTGTATCAGGGTGGTAATGAGACTAAGGTTCACTTTTCATGAGCTCAGTCTCAAATCTTTCGTGAGTCACCTACATTTTCCACCGACAGGCTTCTACAATTTCTTTCCAATACTCTTCATCTGCCCCTTATATAACCTTTTCATGCTCCGGTGTTACACTTCACATCTGTTAACTATTATTATGTGATTTTATTCAGATTACGGAGGGTCTATGGAAGTCAGCAGAATTATTTAGTCAGTCTGTAGCCTTTTACCTTCCCCACAGCCTTCCCAGGCTGTATAAAATCGTCTGATGATAGTCAGAAGTTACTAAATGAGTCAGGATCCTGAAAGGTTATTGACGGCTTTCATATATATATATATTTTTTTTTATGCATAGCTTCCATATTTAATTTTAACCATGTCTCAGTGCCATAAACTCTGAGTTACTAGGTGCTTGTTCTATGTTATATACTTAGTTTCACAAACTGAGCATCTGAGCGAAAGATTTTTTTTTTTTCTTATTTACATGTGATACAGTGATCTAGTTCATGACCATAGACTAACGTATAGTTTATTAAAATTATAAGACATAATAAGCCGTTATATATCTTAGCCAATAAATATGTTGAAACAAGTAGGATTTACATATTTGTTTTATTGTTGATTATATCAATACCTTACTTAACCCGCCCCGTCCCGACGACGTATGGGTACGTCACCACGATTTGCATTTGCCAGTCCCGGCGACGTACCAGTACGTCGTGCAATTGCAATGTGCATAATTTCGACAATTTTCAAATTTCGCGCTTGATTTGCGGTACGTACCCTCGCCTGACCTTCCCCTACCTGCCACCAGGCGGGGACACTCGGCGACCCCGCGTGACCCGCGCTAGCCCGCCGCTCGTCCACTCACCTGGTAGCCACGGTCCTGCTCAGACATGGCTAAGAGAGGTCTCTCAGAGAGCGAAATTCAAGTCGCCCTGGACACCTTTACCGGCGACAGTGATTCCCCACTGGATGACGAGGAGATGGACAAAGATTATGTGCAGCCAGACGAGGAAGAAACCACCAGCAGTGACGAGGAAGTTCCGTCACCAAGGAAACGGCAGTACGTGACTTACCGTGCTGCTAGAGAGGGGCAGGAGGCAAAGAAGGCATGTGGTATGTCATATCCCTATCCCCAGCGTGCCTTGGAAGCCGAATTCGAGGTCGAGGACGAGGACGAGGATGAGGACGGAGACGTGGGACGTGCTGCCACGTGGTATGGGCGGGAGGTGATTACGCATCGTGGCCCAGAGCGCACACCACGTCGTCTAAGCAGGTATGGGCCAAGCATTCTGTTTGGGGCGGTAGGAAGTGAAGTGGAGGGAGTGGGGAGTGAAATGGACATTCCTGGGATTAGGGAAAGTGAGAGTGAGGTGGGTGAGTCATTGCTCTCCCTACACAGTGTGAGGCGGCAGAGTGGATCACGTGGGCCAGTGCGGGTGCGTTCCTTATCATGTGGGGTTGTGAGGGAGGGGGAAGGTGGGGAGGAACCACTCCAAAGCACGTCTTATGCTCCCCAATATCCCCTAACACGTGGTCGAGCAAGGTTGCGTGAGAGAGCACGTGGTGTGGTAATGGAGGGGGAAGGTGGGGAGGAACCACTCCCCAGCACGTCTTCTGCTCCCCAATATCAAACTATTTCATCCCCACAGCCCCCTAATGTTCCTCAAGGCCGTAAGGGTAAGGGAAAGGGAAAGGGTAAAGGCAGAGGGAAGAGGAGTGACAGTGGGGAAGCCCTCCGTACTCCTTCTCCCCCAACCTCCCCAACCAGGGATCTCCTCCCCACCCAGACGAAGGCGGTGATGGGGACGAGGGATTTGTGTCGTGGGATTGGGAGGATGGGAGTGATTTTTCTCATTCACCCCTTCACTGAGCAGGGGCGATCTGGCTGCATTGCACCAGGTATTCACTGTAATTCAAGCAGGTTGGATTTTTTCCACCTGTTTTTCAGTGAGGCCTTCGTTCATCAGATCGTGCTTCAAACAAACCTGTTTGCAAGCTGCCAGCGGCTAGAAAGTGAAAGATTGGGAACAAGGAGTAGGCATTCAATGATTTATGATTACCCTGTCTCCATTCCAGAAATGTTCTTATTTTTTGCCCTTGTCCTTTTGATGGGTATAATAAGAAAAAATAGAATTCCTGCTTACTGGACTAGGGACCCTGTTATGTTTACCCCCATATTTGGTCAAGTGATGAGCCGTAATCGGTTTCAACAAATTCTAAGTCGCCTCCATTTTTATGATGCTAATGACCCTGCAAATACAAACAACACGGACAAAATGAGGCGAATTAGGCTGGTCTTTGATCACCTCAGGCAAACCTTTCGATCCTCATTCTATCCCTATAGAGATCTCGTCATAGACGAGAGTCTCGTGTTGTGGAGAGGCAATATTTCATTCAGACAGTATATACCCAGCAAAAGGCACCGTTTTGGGTTCAAGATCTTTGTTATGTGTGACTGTAGGACTGGATACGTGCAAGACATAGTCTTGTACACCGGTGCACAGACAGACATAATAGAAGATCGAAGTATAGGACTTTCTGGAGCAGTGGTAAAGACGATGATACAAGACTACCTTCATCGTGGTCACGTTCTCTACCTCGACAACTGGTACACTAGCCCTCTTCTCGCTCGTTATCTTCACAGACATGAAACGGGAGTATGTGGAACCGTAAAGGTGAACCGGCGTCACATGGTCAAGGTAGGGCGGAAACTTGCAAGGAGTGAGGTTGTCTTCTTCAAAGCAAACAACATCCTTGCAACAATGTGGAACCACAACAGAGAAGTAAGCCTCTTGTCCACGGTTCACCGCCCCTTGATGCACCGTACTGATTCTGTTGATTACCATAGCGAGAGCAGGCGTCGTGTTTGGAAACCTGAATGTGTCATGGACTATAATATATACATGCGCCTCGTGGACCAGTCAGACTCCATGATATCGACGGTAGAGTGTGCCAGGACCACGATGAAGTGGTATAAGAAACTGTTCTTTCACTTGCTAGATATCACTGCTCTGAATTGCCACCACCTTCACGCCATGACCACAGGAGTTCAGGAAACCTTTGAAGGGTTTGTGAGGGAGCTCACACGAGAAATCTTTGCAAAATATGCGGTTGAAAGGCCCCAACAGCGCCCCCGCACTGCCCCTATTACCCACACTCCCCAGAGAATATCCGCCCGCCATTTCCCCACTCCTATCCCGCCCCAGCCCAACAGACCTAGGCCCCAGCGCAGGTGTCACGTGTGCAGTAATTCCCAGGTGCGACTCACGACACAGAGGAAGGACACCCGCTATGAGTGCGTGCAGTGTGACGTGGGTCTGTGTATTCACCCATGTTTTAGTGAATACCACACGTTGCTGCAATTTTAGCATGGTGTGATTGCGAAAGGACGCAGAAATTATGATGTAAATGCGACAGACAGACGCTCTGTGAAAAAATCAGTCATGTGGATCGCCAAATATTAGTATAAAGTGCCTACGGGTAGAACATAAGTGCAAACATTGGGTGTAAGTATATAAATCTGCCCTAAGTTGAAACTTACATAGAGAGGGTTGTTTGATGCGATATTCTGTCGCTCAGTGCAATAAATACGACCCCTTATTATATATTTTCTATTATGTGACATTCTTACTGGTATAATATAAGTTCAAATTATTGTATATGATGATGTATTTCCTAAGTCAAATATTCATAGCGTGTCTATAAAGATAAGATTTCCTGACGCCTAGTCGAATGAATAAGGCAAGTATTAGTCAAAATAAAAGTCAGTAAGTGATAAAGTGAATAATTAGTATATAAGTGTGTGCGTGAATTAGTATATAAGTGTGTGAGTATTATGTATGACGTAACATTCCTTGCGAGGGTATTTTCAGGCGATATTCTCACGCTCACTTGAATAAATAATGGCAGTAAGTATGTACAGTGCATTGGAGGGGTGTAAACGTGTGTAATGTAAGTGGGAAAATATAATTGGAGTGAATAAATAAAGTAGATGATGAAACACGAGTGTTTGAGATCGTGGTTGCTACGTGAATAGGCGCTAGCATATCGCTAAATGCCCTCGTAATGAATGAAAATAATTGAAAACCTTCACAGTGGTGGGGGAAAGGTTCTATGTAAATGGGAAAATAATTAGAAAGTGATAAAACAATTTGGTATGTTGAAATACGAGACATAGCGAGTGCGCTTACTAAGCTGATGTGCGCTAAACTTATGCTGCATGTCATCAAAATGAATGAAAACATCTGAAATCACTTACAAACAGTTGTAATTAGTAAATTGTCATTGAAACAGAAGTATACAAGTAGAAAAAATGATCGGTAGACTCATAACAGAAAATTAGCAGATAGCATGATACGACTCGGACCTAACTCGCTATGCTCGCGCGATGGTACAATGCTTATTTTTCCTATATATGTGTCTGAAATCCATTATATTGTTACTGTTATTGTTTATTAGTACAAATTCAATAAATGTAGAGGTGTTGTGTGTTGTTTGTCCCATTACTCCTTACCATAGAAAACGTTTACGCATATCCAGCCCATTACAGAATACGATACCTGCGGGGGGAAACCGCACCTGTATAGACCACTTATAGACTGCAGAGACAACTTTCTTCAAGATTTTCCATAGTTTCTCGACCTAAGCGGAAGTTTCATAAGAAAAAAAATTTTTCCAAAAAGGCTCGGGACTGGGGGATGTCATAGGTGCGGAAAGGCTCGGGACGTGACGGGTTAAAGCATCTGCTATACACATTACCAATTACATTTTTAATAAGTTTATTGGTGCAGAGATAATTAAATACAGTAGCCTATCCTTGTGTCAACAGCTTAATATTTTGTCCATCCCCCTTCTGCATCAATAACCTCCTGCAGACGATCTGGTACCGAGTCTACTAGCTTGCTGCAAATGTCGGGGCGTCGTCTTACGGCCTCCCATACTTCTCTGGCCTTTGCTTCTACGCATTCCTTTGTCATCTCGGGAACCTCCCATTCCTGGACCATAATCCCCCAAAGATTTTCAATGGGATTGCAGTCACATCCCTTTGTAGGCCAATCCAGTAATCGAATTTCTGGGTGCTGTGCAAACCACTGTGTGACTGCTCGGCTGGTGTGTATGGGAGACCGATCCTGCACCATTGTGATGATATCAGGCTCTGCGAGGGCGTATGCGCGAATAGACGGCAGTAAAGAGGTTTCCAATATATTAATATAGTCCTCGCTGTTAAGGTGACCATCAATTTTTACCAGTTCTCCAGGACCACCCCACCACATCCAGCCATGAAATGACACCGTGACTCGGCCACTTCTTCCCCTCTCGTTTATATGTCTGGCCTCATACCTAGAGTTTGCTGGTCGCCAACACTGCCTGCCATTCGCTGTCACAGAGGAGAAGCCTTTCTCGTCCGTGAAAATCACATTTTGCCAGAAGTCATGGCCACGATGAACATACTGTTGAGGGAATTGTAGTCTCGCTCTCCTGTTGGCTTCTGTCAGCACCTCCTTTATGGCTGGAACATAGCAGTTCAGTCCCGCCTCACGCATCCGGCGTCTCGTCGTTACAGGGTGACAGTGGAGGGCCAGGTCTCGTGTCAGAGCTACTGATGATGATCTGGGTGCCTGGGTGACAGCAGCAAGGATGCGCTAGCAGTCTTCTTGGGAAGTGACACGAGGGCGGCCAGATCTCGGTCTTGTTTTAACATGCCCCTCACCTGCAGGGATTGAAAAATTATCAATCAGTTGAAATATATGTGATAAATAATATTGTATTATAGTTGTAAATTAAAGTATTTTTTTACATTTTGATGAAATGGTTCGTAACTCTAGAAAAGGATGAAAATGCTAGCTTTGGTTAGTTAATTTGTAAACAGGATTTTGCGGCATGTGGCATTTTTAGTCTGTCAGAAATTTGCAGAGGCTGCCTGACACTTCCCCACCTACAGCTTGGTGATGTAATTCTAGGTCCAGAATCCTCTTATGAAATTATTCTCATTCTGTTTGCCAGTCCATTTTGCCTAACAAATCGCAAACTTAGAACATTAAACAACATTATATAAACTATGTATTTTCCCCACCTCACGCGAGTAGAAAGGTTAGTTTAGACTCGGTTCGTCGAGGGTTGAGGGCGAGAGGGCCAGGAAGAATGAGAGGGGGGAGGAGAAGTGAGGTTTAGAGAGAAGGGAGCGGGAAGGGGAAGGAGGGAGTGGGGAGGGGGGAGGTGGAAGGGAGGACGAGAAGGGGGAGGGGGAGGAAAGTTGGGAGCGGGTGTAGGAGAGACGGGAGCAGGAAGGGGAAGGAGGGAGTGGGGAGGGGGGAGGTGGAAGGGAGGATGAGAGGAGGGGAAGGTGAGGAGAGTTGGGAGGGAGTGTAAGAG
>NC_136958.1:31206005-31208505 GCF_032717465.1 Coenobita brevimanus | reverse complement strand
CACGCAATTCACCTTAATGTGCTTTTATGTGCCAAACCACAAAAATTGTGATTCATGTCAATGTGCCTGGGAGGGTTAATTGTGATGTCCCAGTGTTTAGGCCCAAAACCAGTGAAGTGCATGGCTATAATGGGAGTCCAGTTAAAAAAAACAAAACAAAACAGGAATTTGATGGTAGAGTATCTTGGGAAGCTTACTGTTCACAGTTTGAGTTACTCCCTGATCAGAATGGTTGGGATGACAGGTTACTTGCTGATCAGAATGGTCAGGATGATAGGCAGAGGGCAGTGCAACTTGCTACTAGCGTTAACTCACCATGTGCCGGCAGACTTTGGACCCTCATGGAGCCGTGGTGCTGGCCAATTTTCAACCTTCTTTTTTGTGCTAGATAGGTTAGAAATGATGAGCAAATATGAAGAACAACCATAAAAGTGCACACAGAAGCCATTTAGGTTGATTTTGAGGTCAATTCTCCCTGAGCAGGTGGCTGAAAACTTTGGAGATTATTGGCTGCTGCCGACACCCATTGAGTCGAGGTAGGAGAGATTCATTTTCTTCATCAGTAACTATGCTATTTGAGCCAAGACTCTTGTTGGTTATATAAATGATATAGGAAGTGGGTACCGATGTGGGAAGGGTGCATGCGTGTCCATGCCAGTTATTTCCTGCCAAATCTGAAAATGTGCGTGTTGATGCCGGTTCCAATTGCAGAACATACAGGTACGGCTCTGGCACTGTCCGCAGACATAGGCATGCCTGTACCTATATGGCTCCGGCACTCGGCATATTAAGGGGAGTGGATGCAAGCAGGGACCGATTTTCGCCTGACAAAGACATTTCGTGAAAGTTACCCCATAAAATAGCTCCGAGTATCACTCTTTCTCTGTAAAAATTTGACAGTCATACGACAATTATTTCCCCTTCAAACAAATTATTTTCTAATTCCAACTTTGAGGTCACTTCCCTGCAGAAATCTCCGTTTTCTATGCAATATATAACATGACCACTTTCTTCCCGATTTATTTCCTTTTTTCCTGCAAATTATTATATCATACATCTGGCAATGGGAGTGTGAGTGTGGAGGGTGGCAGTGAGGCAGGGAAATGCCAGAGATGATATGACACTGGGAGTCCCAACCTTGGTGTCAACCTGTTCTCAGTCTGTGCTAATCTTGGCCACTTCTTGAAGGTGGGGCAACTGTCTAAGAAGCTACTGCAAATTCAGAAAGTGGCAGAGAAGAATTTGACACCATTTCAAGGGGAGAAAAACACGTTGGAAGCAGTAGTTCTTTCTCCACCATCGCCACCTCCCCTCTCACCTGCCCCTCCTACCACCACCTCATCCCTAATCCTAACTCATAAAATAAGAAAAAAGTACCTAAGTTTTTCTAATCGTACAGAAAATGCAAGTTAACAGAAAATGAGTGATGTCGCGGAACTAAATTTATTGTCCTTTGGTGTAATGTAACTCCATCAGTTTTGAACATAAGACAAAAAGCAAAATACCTACAAAAAAAGGAATGAAAGGGGAACATTTTGGGCATATTTTTTTTTCAGAGACTGACAAATATGACTGTAATGATTTTTTGAACATGGCAAAAAGGAGGTAAAATTTGGAATAAATACATAGGCATTTTGGGAACTTTTTTGTTCAGCAATGGTGAAGAATATTTAAAAACTTTTAGGGCAATTAATTAATGAGGGTTTTATCAGTAACTCTACCAAATATCATAGCAGTCAGATGACCACACTTCCCCTGGTTTCCCATTTCTCGTGTCTCTCTTTTATTTTTTTTTTTTAATACATATTATGCATATATTATTTTTCTTTTCTGCAACACCTAATCTACCAAATTTACTCAAAGTTTGGGATGTTATTGGTTATAGAAAATAACAAAACATAAATAAAATAAGACAAATATAAGAAAAACAAATGTATCTTCATAAGTAACAACCAGCCACTTCTTTAAGGGTGCTGCAGTGGAAATTCTGGGCCAGATGTCAGTGATGGAGAGGAACAGTTAACAGTCCCTAGTAGAAGTGCTGGAGTACAGATATGGGACCATGTACCAGACTACCATGCAAGATTCCTGAGCTGTGTACGGGCTCAAAGAGAATCCCAACAGCAGATTGCTCATGATCTGGAGAGTATGCCATACAAGGCATAACCTGGAGCAGCACCTAACCTGTTGGCTATTCTTCTGAGGGACCAGTTCATCGATGCTCTTGACAGTGCAGAGTTGAAAGTGCATGTGAAGCAGGCACAACCCAGAAGCATGCAAGAAGCACTAGCCAGGGCTCTAGAATTTGTGTCCTGTGACAGGTCAAGTACATCCAGTTTTCAGGCAGGTCATAGTACAGGTTTCAAGGCAAGAAAGGGGCAAGTACGTGAAGCGGAAAAATTTGTAGGAAGTTGCTGGTACTGTGAAAAGCTAGGACACAGAAAAGAGGACTGCCACAAGTGGAAGAGGGAACAGGAGAAAACCGGAGGAGGTTACTGGT
>NC_136958.1:31196005-31201005 GCF_032717465.1 Coenobita brevimanus | reverse complement strand
TAGTGATAAGATCCTCCAGATTATTTATAGTACCTGTATGAAGGAATTGTGTATCATCAGCATATTGTATTAATATACAGTCATTGAAGTAAGTTGATATGTCATTTACATAGATATTGAATAAAAGTGGACCTAGAATTGAACCTTGTGGGACCCCGTAAGTTACATTCTGCTTTGTAGATACGACATCATTTAATCGAACAGACTGAGTTCCGTTACTAATGTAACTATTAATCCAAAACGAATCAATTTTTACCTTGGCACATTTATCTATGAGGATGTCATGGCCGTCTCTATCAAAAGCTTTAGAGAGGTCACACAAGGTTAACAGAGATATTTTCTTTTGGTCCATATTGTCATAAATTTCATCAGTTATAACAGTAAGAGCAGTCTCAGTAGAAAGCTTTGATTGGAAACCATGCTGAGTGTTAGATAAAAGTCTCTTTGTTTCTAAAAAGTTTAACAGTTGATTAGCAACTACCTTTTCTAATATTTTAGAAACAGTAGGGAATAGTGAGATGGGCCTTTAATTATTAACATTGTTGATATCACTAGTTTTGAAGACGGGGACAACCAATGCATGTTTCCATGTCGTAGAGAATATACCAGTTGTGATAGAGGTGTTAATGATACAAGTTAAGTACAATGCGATGACGTAAAGTACGTCTTTGATGAAGCGAAATGATATGCCATCAGAGCCGTATGAACTACTTTCCTTGAGACTTTTAACTCTAAGGATTATCGTACTGGTGTCCACAGGCTGAGGTCTAAAGTATTCATCTTCTGTAAAGCTTCTAAGAGGCATGTCAAATTGATTGTTAGCAAGGATTTGTTGCATCTTATCATATGTAGATTTACCAACGTTTGCAAAAAATCTATTAAATTCTGCTTTCTCGTCTTTATTTTCAAAATTCTGATTATTAGATTTTTTATTTTTTCTCGGAACGATTTCCCTGATGACCCTCCAAGTAGCAGCAGTATCACCTTTAATACTGTTAGATTGATTATGATAATGTTCAGCCTTTGACTGGCTAATAAGAAACTTTACATTTTCTTTTCGGTATTATGCTACTGTTGCATTTCAGTATTATATCTATCAGTTTTTAGCTTTTTCTGAATGTTATTTCTATTCATAACAGCTTGGCGTATTTCATCATTAAACCACGGAGAGAAAGGTCTAGTAACATTTTTGGAAACTAACGGTGCACAGGTGTTTAGGCATTCAGTAATAGTGTTAGTAAGTATGTCTACTTGCACATTTACTTCATCAGTAAAGAAAACCTGATTTAAAATATCACACTGTTGAAGTAAACAGGAACAAAGGGCATCACTACTATAGTTGCCAAGGTGACGAAAAGTTCTGGTAACAGGTGTGCATTTTGGTTTGCTAATGTTCACCTTGGCAGTAATCAGGTCATGATCTGCAATGATATGAGGTACTACATCATGTGAGGTTATGATGTAAAGTTCATTAGTTATGATTACAACGAGTAGAGTGGCTGATGTAGGTGTAACCCTAGATGGTTTATCAGTTATTTGGGTTAATCTATTGTTTTTGATAATATGCCTAAGCTTACTTCCAGCTGATAGAAGGTCATCATTAAAATCGCCAAGAATGAAAATGATCTTCTTTCGCAAAAACATAAGTCTAAAGACCTCCTGAATATAATCAAAAGATAAAACAGTCGCTTTAGGGTGTCTGTACACACAACCAACAATAACAGAAGGCAACTTACGACACTGTACAGTTAGCCAAATATCCTCAGTGCCAGGTTGTCTTGGAATATTTACTTCAAGTACAGTGGAACTTAAAATGTCTTTAACATAGATACAGACGCCAGCACCACGACCATTGTCATGTCTAAAAATCTTATAGTTATGAATATCTACAAACTCATTCAGGGTGATGGGGAGAAGCCGTTTCGCTCACACATAAAATATCAACATTTCTTTCATACATGAGTAACTTAATTTCATCAAGATTTTATAGTAATGACTGAGCATTAATATGTTCAATAATTAGAAAATCCTTTTTAGTTACTGAGGGAGTCCCACCGTTTGCATCTTCTTCGCCAAACCCCTATGTGTTGTAATATATACATAGTCGGCTCTTCTGGCCTAGTGCGTGACAGTTACCATATACAAGTTTATGGTCATATCTGCAGGTCGACTGTCTGTGATTGAATTCTCCACAGTTGAAACAACCAGTTTTCCTAGAGTTATGTGTTACATTATGTGCATAGCTAGAGTGATTACTTTTAGCATGGTTATTTCTGGTACTGTTTCTTACCACATATGTCCTTAGCCAGTTATCTGCTTCGTATGACTGGTTGTGTTCTTCATGATGTGGATCCACGTAGAAGTGGCGTCAGTCTGTCCCTCTCGTCTGTCTCCTCAGGGCATCAGTGTAGGTGAGGGTCCCTGTAGGGAGACTGAGGTTCGGGTCCATTGAGCTTCTACCAACATACAGAGAATGGGTTCTGTGGAGATCCTCAAAAATGGTCTTCCTGTGATGGCAATCAAAATCAGTTTTAACTTTTTCCCATTCAGAACACGGGTTGAAATCACCACACTGTTTGGCAATAGAGAGAGAGAGAAAGAGAGAGAGAGAGAGAGAGAGAGAGTTATGGGTAAATTGTACATTTATGTATGCTTTCTTGGCAGGGAATAAGGTAATTTATCGGAGTTTGAGAGAGAGAGAGAGAGAGAGAGAGAGTAAATTGAGGAATGACAGACACAGCGTGGTCCCTTGCGAATGAGGAGATAAGGCGTGACAGCCGCCCTATTCTCTCTCTCACTGTTCATTCATTCACTCCTCTCTCATACAAGAGAGAGAGAGAGAGAGAGAGAGAGAGACAAAAGGCAATTTTTCTGAGAGAGAGAGAGAGACAAAAGGCAATTTTTCTGAGAGAGAGAGAGAGACAAAAGGCAATTTTTCTGAGAGAGAGAGAGAGAGAGAGTCAGACAGAGACAGAGAGGGGGAGAGTAAATAGAGGAATGACAGACACAGCGTGGTCCCTTGCGAATGAGGAGATATGGCGTTACAGCCGTACCTTTTATCTCTCTCAATGTCCATTCCTTCCTCCTCTCTCGGAGAAGAGAGAGAGAGAGAGAGAGAAGTATAAAATACAGAAATGGCACAATGTGTGTCCCTTCCTCGCTCTGAATGAATGAATGACGTCCCTCTTGTCTATCCTTCTTCATTCCCTCTATCCTCTCTTAGAGAGAGAGAGAGAGAGAGAGAGATATAGTTATGGGTATATTTTATAATAATGTATGCTTTCTTGGCAGTCATTAAGGTAATTTATCATATTTTGAGAGAGAGAGAGAGAGAGAGAGAGAGAGAGAGAGAGAGAGAGATAGTTATGGGTAAATTTTATAGCTAGAGTGATTACTTTTAGCATGGTTATTTCTGGTACTGTTTCTTACCACATATGTCCTTTGCCAGTTATTTACTTCGTATGACTGGTTGTGTTCTTCATGATGTGGATCCACATAGAAGTGGCGTGTGTCTGTCCCTCTCGTCTGTCTCCCCAGGGCATCAGTGTAGGTGCGGGTCCCTGTAGGGTGGCTGCGGTTCGGGTCCACTGAGCTTCTACCAACATATAGAGAATGGGTTCTGTGGAGATCCTTAAAAATGGTCTTCCTGTGATGGTAATCCAAATCGGTTTTAACTTTTTCTCATTCAGAACACAGGTTGAAATCACCACACTGTTTGGCAATAGTTGATAACGACTGCTCCTAGTCTATTTAAGATTGAGCCTGGATGAATACCATTTGCATAATAGCACATATCATCAACCTCACCAGTGCCCAGTTTAAATGCAAGATCAGTGTGGATGGTTGGTATACCATTTGTTTCACTCCACTTTAGAATGTGGTCATTTACATCATTTATTTTAGCCTGTAAAAGATCTGACTGTAAGCTGGGCACAAATTGGCGTATGTATATATTCATCATTTCATTTTTCCTTTTTAATTCACTTACCAAGGAGCCTATATCATCTACAATTTTTTCAGGAGAGGCATTTTCTATTAAGTCAAATAAACCACCATAAATTATGCAACTCTTAGGAATCCAGTTTAATTTCCCAGCCACCCAGCACTTCATTAAATCAATAGTGGCTCCCTCCAGTGGTCTTATGTGAGAAGTTGTCTGGAGGTCAGAGGATATTACCTGGGAGAGGTTAGTGTCACCCAGTAGAAGAGTTTTTTCACTAGGTTGTACTGGGATACTTAGAGTTTCTGGGTTAGTTTGTTGTTGGTTTCCACGAAATTCCTTCTCAAGTGCTGACATCCTTTGGTCTAGTCTTGCTGTGAGGTGTGTGTGTCCCTCCTCTGGTGGTGGGGAAGACGGGGCACCTTCAGTCCCGGGGTCAGCACCATGTTGACACTTATTCATCTGCTTCTCTAATGCCGTGACTCGCTGGTTTATTTCATCTATGAAATAACCCACTTCACCTGCCTGGATCGGGTTCGTTCTTTCACTTGCCCCCTCCACAGATTCTGTTTCGTGGTGTCTGCATTGTTTCTCACTTTCCAAGACTGAGACACGTTGAGCCAGTGTTTCGACTGTGGTGTATGCAGCCTTAATTTCTGTGTTAAGCTGTTCAATTTCCTTGTCCTTAGTTTTCAGAATTTCTTTTATATCAACAATACTTTGTATTACATGTTGAAAAGATTGTTCAGTTGCTTGGTTGCATGAACTGATGTTGGTGTCAGCTACTGCAGTGTTGGTATTATCCATAATCATAATTATCAACTCATCTTTATTAACCCACACATTCTTAAAACCAAGTTCTCGACAGTGTTTCTGTAGGTCCGGTTTATTAAAATCCTTGAGATAGTCCTTTGTTGGGTTAGCTAGAGATGGTTCACTGCTGGCCGATTGGATATTGTCCCTGGACAATGTTTCCACACTTGAGCTGGATGCCATATTAGATGTACCAGGTAAATAAATCACTCTTTGCACTAGATGGTTTGTGAACTTTGAGTACTAA
>NC_136958.1:31093505-31193505 GCF_032717465.1 Coenobita brevimanus | reverse complement strand
ACATGTAAGCAAATTTTGTCAGCGTGCACTGGCTGGTCTTCCTGGTGTCTGTATCTCCTGTGGTGAATCGAGTCATATCGGCGATTGTCCAGGATCCCTTAAATGCTATCTCTGTGGGGGGGTCCTCATGCTGTATCCTCAAAAAACTGTCCTCTCTGCTGCCTTGAAAAGGAGGTTCTGAGCATTCGCACACGTGAGAAGGTTTCTTTTCCAGAAGCAAAGAGGAGGGCCCGGACTCTCTTCTTTCATCCTGGAGTTACTTATGCTTCTGCCCTTTCAGGGGCACCTGTACGTCGTACTGTGACCCAGAAGTTGCCACGACCCTTTACAGTGACCACTTTCCCAACTACTGATTTGACGGATATTACCCCTGAAATTACTAGTATATGTGAGAATGTTTCACGCCCACCCACTGCTCCAACTGTTCCTACCTCCACTTCAGAAGCTGACGGTTTGCGCACTTCTGTGGTGGTGGCGGATGTACACGTTGATTTAACTCATCCTGTCTTGTCCAGTATTCACAAGTCTCCTTCTGTACCCAGTAAACGTCACCGTAACTCGTCAGAGTCCTCAGAGCCTGACAACCGGCCACCCAAGGTCTCTGTTGTCGAACCTTGTATTGCCCTCTCTCTTGTTCCCTCTGCCTCAGAGGCTGAGGGGTCTAGCCAGGTGGAAGATGCAGCTGGTGGTTCACCTGTGGTCAAGTCCCTGCCTGGAGATGGTGTTGGAGAAACCGTTGGTGCTTTAGTTCTGAAAAGTACAAAGTCATCCTCACAGGGTTCGAATCCCGTTGACACTCTTTCCACTTCTGGGGCTTCTAACAGAGGCACTGGCCGTCCCATATCACCCAAGGAGGCCTCCAAGCCACTTTCCAAGCCATATGTTACTCCACCTCAGAGGAAGAGTGTTGGAAAATTTTCCTCTTCCTCGTCCTCACGTTTGTCCACGGATGCTCGACATAGGGTGCGGGTTCCTGGTGCTGGCCAGTCTCTTCCCAAGGGCCCTCCTAAGCATCATTCCAAACCCGCTCGTATGTCAGGAGGTGTACAGTCCCGTACTTAATCATAATTTCCCCTTTCACTATGGGTTCTATCATCCAGTGGAATTGTCGAGGTTTGCGTGCCAGCTATGAGGAACTGTGTCATCTAGTTTCTCAATTTACTCCTTTATGCATGTGTATCCAGGAGACCATGGTTGGTGAGGCTGTTCTTCCCGGTCCCTCTGGCTACAATGCATTTTATTCTGATCCTGTGCCAAGCCAAGGTCATCATGGAGGGACTGCTATCTTCCTCCACCAGGATATTCCATATAGTCATCTGGATATTTCTGGTCCCCTGCAGGCAGTTGCTGTTTGGATGTTTTTACGTCGGCAGTATACAGTTTGTAGTCTTTATCTTCCTTCCAGCGCTACTGTTGAAAGGGCAGATCTGGAACGCCTTATTCATGGCCTTCCTTCTCCCTTTCTATTACTAGGAGATATGAATGGACACCATCCACTATGGGATAACAGTGAGGCCAACCCTCGGGCCTCTGTAGTGGAACATGAGGAGTTGGGCATTTTAAACTCCAATAAAATGACTTATTTCCATAGCCAGACAGGAACTTTTACTGCCATTGATTTGTCCTTAGGTTCAGCTGATGCTGTTTTAGATTTTAACTGGGATGTGTTGCCAGACCTGTATGGCAGCGTTTATTTTCCTTTACTCTTAACTGCTGGTGCAGGTGGACCTCAGCCACGTCTTCCTCGCTGGCTTCTGGATAAGGCTGACTGGCCACGTTTCAGGGAATTAAGCTCCATTTCCCTTTCTGTCAATGAATTTGGCTGTTTTACTGAGGCAGTGTCATATTTCAATAAAGTGTTGCACTCAGCAGCCCGATTATCTATTCCAAAAACGAAGGGTCAGTTTCCTAAACGTCCAGTTCCTTGGTGGAACTCTGAGTGCAGTTCCGCAGTGAGAGCCAAATGAGTCCCCTTCTCTCGACTTCGTCATCACCGTGAGGATCCTCAGTATATGATAGCGTATCGGAGGGCACGAGCTCATATGAGGCGGGTTTTAAAGGCTGCCAGGCGTTCATCCTGGAAGAGATATATTTCCTCCATCAATTCAAGGATTCCATCACCCAGGTGTGGAACTGGGTAAGGAAAATTTCAGGGAAATTTACTGTTCCATCTCCTCCCGTTTTATCTGCAGCAGGTGGAACTGTTGCTGATCCTTTTGCTGTTACTGAGTTGCTTGCCGAACATTTTGCCAGTGTGTCAAAGAGGAATGCAGATACGCCTTTGGCTTGCCACCGTCGGCGCCTAGAGTCTCGTGGTCTCAGTTTTGCCTCTGCTGGGGGAGAGCCTTACAATGTTCCATTTTCAATTTCTGAACTCCAGACAGCTCTGTCGCAGTGCCATGATTCTTCTCCTGGTTATGATGATATTCCTTATGCCTTTCTACATCACCTGTCTGATGAGTCCCTTTTGTTTTTGCTTTCACTGTATAATAAGATCTGCTGTTCTGGGGAGTTTCCGGCTTGTTGGAATGTTGCTGTGGTTATCCCCATCCCCAAACCAGGTAAGGACCACCTACAGGCAACGAATTATCGGCCTATTTCTCTAACGTCATGTATATGTAAAGTTTTGGAAAAGATGGTCAATGTTAGGCTTGTGTGGTTTTTAGAGAGAGGTGACTTATTATCCCCCGCCCAGTATGGTTTTCGAAAAATGCGATCTACCTCTGATGCACTGCTGACCTTGGAATCTTCTGTCACTGAAGCTTTCTCCACTAACCAACACCAGGTCACAGTTTTCTTTGATCTGGAGATGGCATATGACACTGCTTGGCGTCATGGCATTTTACTTTCCCTTCATGAGTTTGGTCTTTGTGGGTGCTTGCCTATTTTTATCCAACAGTTTTTATCTAACCGTTTTTTAAGGGTCAGAGTGGGAGAAGTGCTTTCTAATGCCCGTGAACTAGAAGATAGAGTACCACAAGGGAGCATCCTAAGTGTTACTCTGTTTGCTGTAGCTGTTAACAGTGTAATCAGTGTACTTCCTGACGGTGTACGAGGATCATTATATGTCGATGACCTCTCAATATCCTTCACCGCATCTAGAATGTCTCTGATAGAGAGGAAGTTGCAGCTTGCCCTTAATAAAATTTCTGACTGGGCAGAGTCTCACGGTTTCCGTTTTTTTTTTTTAAAAAGACAGTGGCTTTGCATTTTTGTCGTCTTCGTGTGGTTCACCCAGACCCAGACTTGTATCTCTATGGTAGGAGAATATCCTGTGTGGAAGAGACGCGGATTCTGGGCCTTTTATTTGATAAACAACTAACCTGGGTTTCTCATATTCGCTCTGTTAAGATGGCTTGTCTTAAAGCTTTGAGTCTTTTGAAGGTTTTAGCTCATACCTCTTGGGGTGCTGACCGTCAGACCCTGCTCCTCTTGCATAGCTCTCTTATTCTTCCTAAACTTGAATACGGATGTGAGGTTTACTCCTCTGCAACAGATGCCCGTCTCCAGTTGTTAAATTCTGTGCATCATGCTGGTGTACGTCTGGCAACTGGGGCATTCAGATCATCCCCGATTACAAGTTTGTTAGTAGATGCTGGTGTACTCCCCATGGATTTGCGATGCCAGATGCTAATGATGAGGTGTTGGTATCGTCTTCACCGCATTCCAGACTCAATTTCTTGTGCCATTGTCTCCCAGGATTCCCAATCTTCTGCTTATGACACCCGTCCTAAGCTCCCGAAGCCATTTGGTTACAGGGTCCAGTCTGTTATGCTAGCCCTCTCTGTCCTGAGACTGGCAATTTGTCCACATCGGATCCCTTGGGTGGTTCTTGGCTACTCCCTCGTGTGACGTTTTGTAGGTCCGTTGTGGAAAAAAAGGACTCGTTTCCCTCTCAGGTGTCCCTCTCTCTCTTTTTAGAACATGCCTCTATTCATGAGGGTTCTGTCCCCGTCTATACTGACGGGTCTAAGACTGATACTGGAGTAGGATTTGGTGTTGTTTTCCCCTCCTTTAGTAGGGGTGGTAACCTTCCTGGCATTACTTCAGTGTATACGGCAGAGCTGACTGCAATTTTATATGCTTTTAAAATAATTTTTACTCTCCCTGAATCCGTTTTTGTGATTTATAGTGACTCACGTAGTGCTCTGTCTGCACTGGAGTCTTTTAATGCATCCCATCCATTGATTTTATCAATTTTAGAGTGGCTTTTTCTTCTTGGCCGTCGTGGCTGCTATGTGAACTTCTGTTGGGTTCCCGCACATGTAGGTGTGGTGGGCGATGAGAGGGCAGATACTTTAGCTAAAGCTGCGTCTTCTCAACAGCCCCCAACCGACTACCCCTTTCCTGCTTCAGATGTAACACCTTACTGCAGGTGCGCAGTTGGTACGTGTTGGCAGAGACACTGGGATGTTGTTTCTCATAATAAACTGAAAGAAATCTTTCAGAGAGTGGTTGTGCCAAGAGCTCTTCCCTCCATGTCTCAGCGATTGGAGGTGGCTCTTGCTAGGCTTCACATTGGGCATTCTCGGCTTACACATGGGTTCCTCATGGGTGGTGAAACTCAACCATACTGTGATGACTGCCTTGTTCCCCTTACTGTCCGTCACTTGCTGGTCGAGTGTCCGAGTCTGCGGGATCTGCGTCAGAGACTCCTCCATAGGCATAAGGGGGCAGATGGTGCCTACTGTTTGTCCTCAATGCTCAGTGAAGCCTCTTGCGATTTTAGTGATGTTTTTAGCTTTTTTCAGGAGGCGGGCCTCCTTCCACTTTTATAAGTAATTGATATTTTATGAATTATGCTTTTATTATTTTCTGTGTTTTATTTCTACTAAAAAATTTTAACTTTATTTTGAATATGCTTTTTTTTTATTTTTTATTTTTATTTAGCTGCACCTTTTACTTTGGTGTCGGCGGCATATGACCCTGGCAGTTGCGCCGCCAGTTTTTAATTATTTTCAATGAATCAATCAATCAATCAATCCTCTCTTGGAGAAGAGAGAGGAACCCTCTTCATGTTATTTCAAGAATCAGTTTATTTTCTAAGATGGTTTTTAGGTGACTGTACTATTAGGGTTTCAGCAAATTCCTGGGCGATCCCTGTTACTAACCACTACCATGGTTTATGATATATATATATATATATATATATGAAATGCGTGAACTGCAGCATAGTGCCTCCAGAAACTCCCCGACACCCCCACCAGGACCCCACAGAGAAGCCGGAGCCAAACTGCGAGACTCAGTGCGACAACAGCACAAGTCAGCCTGGGCTGTACGCCCCTATGATACGCAGCCGCCTCACCGTCACCATAGCAGGAATCCGAAACTACCTTCGGGGAGAGGTACCACCGGATCAGATCGGGGTGGAGCTCCGATCAGCGCCCTTCAGGAGTTGGCCTGTAGCCACTCCTGCCTTCAACATGAGTGTGCCTGTAGCCTCTCCGAAGGTGTCTTCCCCTTTGGGATGGCCGGTAGCCGCCCGCCTCTCGTAAAGGAATCGGTACACCACCGACCTGAGGGTAATCAGGAGACGGCCTGTAGTCGCTCCTGCTTTCTTCAGAAGATGTCTTTCCAGGGATGGCCAGTAGCAGCCCTACACCCCCTCCTGCAGGAGTCGCCCTGTAGCCACTCTCACCACCACCAGACGGCCGGTTGCCACTCCGAAGGCGTTGCCTCTGAGTTGGCCTGTAGCCGCTCCTCTCTCCAGCAGAAGCAGACGGCCTGTAGTTGCTCCCGCCTTCGTCAGATGGCTGGTAGCTGCTCTGAAGGTGTTGCCCTTGAGTCGGCCTGTAGCCGCTCCTCCCTCTGGCAGAAGGAGATGGCCTGTAGTCACTTCCGCCTTTGTCAGAAGGCTGGTAGCCACTCCAAAGATATTGCCCTCAAGACGGCCTGTAGCCACTCCCCACCCCTCCTGCAGGAGTCAGCCTGTGGCCACTCCCGCCTTCGTCAGACAGCCGGTAGCCACACTGAAGGTGTCCAGAGGCATGTTGATTCCTCCTCCCAGGCCACGGCCAGTAGCCGGGCCTTTGCACCTCATGGTCGCGCCCTTGGAAAGCCACGGCCAGTAGCTGGGTCCCATGGCCGGAGACAGGCGAGAGCAGTCCCGCAGTCCCTGCGTGAGACGAGGATCCAGACCCCTGGTGCAGAGGATGCAGAAGAATCTCAGAGAGGCCCTAATGCCTCCCCTGGCCTCTGCTCCCTACGCCTGGCCCTGAAGAAGACCCACCTGACGGACCCTGATTTGGGTCGGTGCCGCAGCCCCTCCCTGACAACGCTGCTTGGCTGTGGGGGTCGTAGCCCTCGGGTACTCCAGGCCATCCCCAGGACGCCCGGGCAGGACCTCCCTACCCCCTGACGACATAGGACCTCCACATCCGGCCAAGACCTGTGCCAGAGATTTCTGGACTAGTTTGGCCCCAGTCCTGAGGGCCATACCCCTGTTCCCAACCCGGAAAGTACGGACCCCTCCGCCACCTGTAGCCCCGGACGAGAGAAGACGCCCCTGCGAGTCGTCCCGTACCCTCTCGGCATGCCCTCCCCTTGCGGTGCCCCAGTCCTGGCTGAATTGTCGCTGCCGTGTCTCCCCGCAGCCCCCACTGTAGAGTGACTTATGATAGTGTGATATTGCCCTAAGTTATAGTGTAACAGTGATGAAGTGACATAGTGTGCCCCGAATATCAGGTCAAGTGTTCACAAGAAGTTGGAATGGGAATGAAATGTACTACGGGGTGGAATAGTAATAACAAGTGCAGAGTCTAAGTGTTGATGAACCAGACTCATGGTGTGATCCCCTTATATTAAATCAGTAAGACATTCAAACTGTGGGATTCATATTAGTAAAATATCCAAATGCCCCTTGCTACCAGGAAATAGTAAAGAGAAAGTGTTATTAATATCCTCCACCTTATATTACTATAAACATTATGAGACTCTCAGTGCCTTACACCCTCCTTTACTGAATCTCCTCTCGGCATTCCCCACCTACGTGAAAACCTAGAACCTGGTTATACTAAATTACCAAAACCCCCTTGCTATCAGAAAATAATAAGTCGAACTTTCTAACATTAACTCCCACTTTATATTACTATAAATATAATCGGACCCTCAGCGCATCACCACTTCCCCTCCCCCCTTGTGAGACTCACCCCAACTTTCCCACGTGCACGGAGACCCTGTGTGCTAAGTAAACCTGTACACTACACCTAGAGTGTTATCATCAGTGCCTGTTGAATTAGTTTCCTGCGAGATACTGATTATCTAGTTGTAAGGATTATAATTCACCAAATACTGTGTTGTTTTATCTGCTGTTTTGTCTTGTGCCTGACTAAGGAATACACGTGTAAAGGGTATTGCCTTCAGTTTTTGTGTCCTACCTCTCTCTTATTTGCACTAAGCCCCAGTCTTGAAAGAGGACCCTGCTTCATGTTAGGTGTTCTATGACCGAGTAGTCAGGCCTTAAAAACCTAGCATTACACTGGCTGATAGTGGTGGTTCTTGACCCGAGCATACGAGAGTTGTAGTGAAGAAATATTTGGCAAAATGGCAACAAAACCCCACGTGCAATTACGCAAGTTTGACCCCGACCAGTACGATATACACACGTATCTGGCAATTATTAAACCCTTACTGGATATTGGCTTTGATAATGACCAGCAAAACGTCGCAGTCACACTTCCACTATTGGGCAAAATGGTGGCAAACATAGCACCGAAAGTCGTCCCGGAGCTCACCTGGCAGAACTTTATGAAGTTCGTTGTTCAGACCATCACCCCATCATTAGGGAAAGTGGTGGCACTATCCCAGTTGGATAGTTGTTCATTTGACGGGGATTTAAATAATACCCTGATACAGGCAAGACACCTAGTCACTGCTGCCTACCCAGAGGCAGATGAGGAAACCCAGAATCAGCACACTTTCAACACTCTTCTCAGAGTGCTACCGAGTGTTGTTAAGGAACACTTTACTATCCATGACCAGACTGGAAACATGGATAAAGATATCCAGCTCATAGAGTTCCTCCTGACTGCCTGCCCTACACCCCAGCAAATTAATGTGGAGAAGAAATTTCCCACTCAAACTCCGACTCCCTCAATCATGCCACATCCACCCTTGCCTTACACCAACCCCACCCTGGCGCCGAGCCCGCCTAGAGCACACCCCTTGTGCCAGCGCCCCACCCATTGGGAAAACCCTAACCTGATCCTAGTGAATCCATGGGAATTCACAGCCTGCAGCTCCCGGTGTCCCCCACATGACATACGGGACCAGCTTAAGGCTGCACGCCACAAGCCCACGACCCCTGGTTCACGTAAAGTGTCCTCTCTGGAGGACGAGGCCCCTGAGGACAAACTAGCACCCATAGAGGAGCCCCATTCTGGAGAACAGGAGCAGGAGCAGGAAGATGGAAGCCCCAAACAGCTGGATTTTTAGGCCCAACCCCGCACCAACCCATGGTGGCGGGGGCCATTACCCCCAAATATGGCCCCACAGTGTACCACGAGATGAAATTGAATGGCGTGAAGGCCAGACTGTTAGTCGATACGGGAGCGGCCAGATCCTGCCTTTACAGCCACTATTTCTCCTGCCATAGATCGACTTTTGGCCTGCTCTGCCCCACTTCCACTCACCTTGTGGACGCGGGGGATGGCCCCCTGCCCATCCGTGGGCAGACACGGGTCCTACGGGTCGACACCCACCAGCCAGTGCCAACCCAACACCAATTCATTATTTTTTACTCCTTCCGGAGCTTTGACAAGTACTTGGGACTGGACCTACTCCAGAAGCTCAGAACTACCATAGGCTGCAGCTACCAGCAGCCCCAGTTCCGTGCCCCGCCCAACCTCACCCAGGACGTTTGTACCTGTATGCCCCGGCCCCGGCCGGAAGATTCACCCTCTCCTCCCCTTACTCATCCCCCTCCTCCCCTTCCTCAACCCCCTCCTCCTCCCCCCGTTCCCCCTCCCACCACCCCTCCTCTCTCTTTCCCCACCACCATCTCTGCCGCCGTTACCATCCCCCCCCCATCATGAGGCCTGGGTGCCCCTCAACCAGCCCTCAGGCCCCTTTGTCTTATTCTCCTCCCTCCACCTGCTGGGAGCCCTCTCCGCCTGCCTATTGTCTCCCACTTTCCTCCCCCCACATCACACCACCATCCGCATTGCCAACCTTGCCCGTATCCCCCTCACCCTCCCAAAAGGGCTCCTCATCGGTGTCATGGGTTTTTAAAGAGTATACAATATTAAAGAATATTATTCAATAATCTTGAGAGCAGGACAATGAATTGTCTTGTGAAAATCAAGCAATGATTACTTTATGCCAGCTTACTTCGCCGATTCTCTAAGGACGAGAATTTATAAACTTTCTCAACAGTACTCAGCAGAGACTAATTATTCACACGTGCTGTTTATTAGTACTGTTGGCCTCTGGAGAAACTGACTCCACCCTGACAATGAATAATTAATTTTATTAATGATAAACAAGTTCTTGCTGATGCAATTAACTCCTAGATGGCACAACGGATTTGAGTTAATACAAAAGGACTGGCCTAAGTACCAGTTATGAATAGCAAAGCATTTATGCAAGCTAGGAGCTGCAACTAGAATAAGCTTAGGGAGAAATAAAACACGAGTTTACATTACATTAAGCTCAAGAAAAAGAACTGTTAAATTTATTGATTACAAAGAAATAAATTTACGTTACATTTCAAAATGAATTCAAAATAAGGAGATTGCACTCACTCGCTCACTCAGAAGCTAACTCTTAAACCTAGCAAAAACAAAAAGAAATACTGGTCAGAAAAGTGAACTAAGCGGATGCTGGGCATCATTACTGAGGAAGGACACTGCACACGCTGAGCCTCTGGAATTCAACGGCGGTGGCGGGAACTGGGTGTCGTTGCTGAGGAAGGACACTGCCACACACACTACCTGCTTCCACGGGGCACAATTCTTGACTGACTTCAAATCGTGAGAGAGAGAGCAAGTGTTGAGCCGCACTTGTAACAGCTAGAATGAGCGAAACATGCCCATAACAAAGTACTCAGAGGAGGTGCTAAAGTCGCACACAAAGACGATCATTTATGACACAGTAAAAAATTGTTCTGAAAACACTCCCGATTGGGTGAATACGTGGCGGTTAAACTGAGCAATAAATACTGGGATGCCACTAGAATCTATGGTTTCCCACCAAAGTTAACGTCACGAGTTTATTCAAATACTTAATCGCGCCGACTCGTGACAATCGGAGAGATGGAGGAAGCCGAGCCCTGTGCCCCATCCCCCTTTCACTCCCTCGCCCCCCTGCCACCCATCCCTGACCATCTCTCCGCCCAGCAGTCAGACACCCTACGCCGCCTTCTCCTGGACTTTCAGGATTTGTTCATGGCAGGACCAGCAGACATAGGACACACCACGTACCTGTCGCACAAAATTCATACGACAGGCCCACCCATTAGACAACCATCCCGACGGAAAAACCCCAGACAGCGGGAGGAAGAGGACCGTCAAGTACAAGAAATGATCGAGGCTGGCGTCATTTCCTCCTCCACCAGGCCCTGGTCCTCCCCCGTCGTTCTAGTAAAATAGAAGGATGACACGATGCAATTCTGCATCGATTACCGTTGCCTGAATGATGTCACCATCAAAGATGCCACCCTCCTCTCGCAAATCGACGATTCCTTAGATTTCCTTTATGGAGCATCTTGGTTTTCCACCCTCAACCTCCAGTCTGGATAATGGCAGGTCCCTGTGCACCAAGAAGACCAAGGCAAAACGGCCTTTTCAACAAGTAACAGCAAGCATTATGAATTTATTGTCCTGCCATTCGGACTCTGCAATGCCCCCTCCACCTTCCCCAGGCTTATGGAATCTGTCCTTAGCAGTCTCACATGGGAAATATGCCTGACGTATTTAGCCAACATCATTGTCTTTAGCCGGACCTGGGCCGACCACCTGCAGCGCCTCCACCGAGTCATCACCAGGATTCGCCAGGCAGGCCTCAAACTCCGGCCCTCTAAGTGCGTCCTGGCCGCTCGGACTGTCTCGTTCCTGGGACACATTATTTCCCAGGCAGGAATCTCCCCCGACCCTGACAAGCTCCATGCCATTGCAGACATACCTCCACCACAGGACGTCCACGGCATCCATGCCTTCCTAGGACTAATGTCCTATTGCCACCGTTTCGTGAAGGGATTCGCCCACATCGTGAAGCCCCTCCACGATTTGACCAGGAAGGGGGAACCGTTCCTCTGGACAGAAGAAAGGCGAGCTGCTTTTAAACATCTCAAAGACAAGCTCGTCTCTGCCCCTATTGTAGCGTTTCCCGATTATGCCCTCCCCTTCCGCCTCTAGACCAATGTTTCCCTCTCTGCCATAGGCATCGTATTGGCGCAGATTCAGGTAGGCCGGGAACACATCATCGCCTGTGCCAGCCACACCCTGAATCAGGCCGAGAAGAACTATGCCGTAACTAAGTGGGAATGCCTCGGCATAGTTTGGGCCCTCCAGCATTTCAGGGCATATCTTTCCGGGACTCAGGTCACCATCATCGCGGACCACCAGTCTCTCCAGTGGTTATGCCAATCTGATTCCCATAATGCCCAACTCATCAGGTGGAGCGAGACCTTAGAAGAATTTCATTACGAGATCTCCTAGAGGCCAGGAAAGCTCCACACTAACACGGACGCCCTTTCCCGCCTCCCCATCCACACCATCCAGCCAGAGACAGACCTCCTACAGCAATGGCACTGCAAGGAGCGACCCCCGTGGATCCCCTCCCACCTGTTCAACAAGATATACTGGCAGGGAGACCACCTCCTAACCCCATCCGGTCATATCCTCCTGGCCCCAGAAACCGCGCTTGACACCTTATGCCACCTTCATGCCCATAACGGCATCCATCTGGGCACCAAGAAACTGCTACAGGTGTTCAACGACATGTACTGGGCGCCAAACCCCTCCACCCTCGCCAAGGAAATCATTCAAAGTTGCTGTGCCTGTACACTGGGGAAAGGCATCACACGAACTGCAGGCCTCTCGGGCCACATCACCACCCACAAGCCTCGGCAACTCTTAGCAATTGACGTAGTGGGCAGCCTCCCTCCAAAATCAGGGTACAAGTATGTGATCACATTCGTGGACACATTCGAAATTTGTCGTAGCCTGTCCAGCCAAAGAGCATCATGCCGTCGCAGACGCCCTCCTCCGACACGTTTTCCCTTATTTCGGCATTCCCCAGGCCATCAGTTCGGACAACGCCCCAGAGTTTACCGGAAAAGTCTGGGAGGAACTCGCCAGAATATTTGGATATGGGATCTCCCACTCCTCTCCTTACTGGCCACAGGGAAACGCAGTGTGCAAACACAGCCATTGCACCCTCATGAATCAATTGCGCACACGCATTGAGGCCACAAAAGACGACGACTGGCCTGCTCAAGTGAATATTGTCCAGCGGGGCATAAATTCCTGCCCCAGAGAAGACGGGGTTTCCCCCTATGAGCGGATATTCGGTGAGCCACCTCTCCTACTTCCCCTCCGCCAACACCTACAGCCACCAACCTCTGCTCCAACCACAGACCCACTACACCATCTGAAGGGCCGATTGGTCCACCTACAGAAAAACCAAGACCTCAGCCCCGACACAGCCCCCAACCCTTTCCGCCCTAGCGACACTGCCGTAGTCTCCCAACTCACCACCCCACACAAACTTGCCCCCCGCTTCACGTGACTGCACACAATCACCCGTGTCCCCAACCCCTATCAAGTTGTCATCGATTATCATTGCGCCCCACGCACCCTCTGGAACTGCCACGTGCGTTCCTTCCACTCCCCCGACCCTGCTGCCCCAGTCCTACACCCCCTCCCTCCTCCTGTCCCAGCGCCACCCCCCCGCTTCCACATACGAGTGCTACATTTCCACCTCCCCCTCCCCCTCCACCCCCCCTACCACCTCAGCCTCCCCAGCTGCCACCCCACCCCGCACCTCACCTGACACCTCACCTGCCACACCAACCTCCCACCGCTCTCCCTAACCACTTCCTGCCGCCACCCCATCCTCTCTGCCCAGCCCCACGTGTCCCACCCATGCCACCACACCATCACTACACCCGACTACCACCACCTCCTGCCCACCACCCTTACATACGCCCACTCCAACGTCACCACACTCCACCTCGCCCACCCCATGCTCAACGGCACGTACCACCCAACCGCACCCACCCTGCACACCCACCTCCCCACCTGCTCCCACCCTCTAGACCACAACCACCCATTTGGGCCGCCTCTCACGCCCACCCGCCTGATACACCCACTCTCCCACTCCACCCACCTCCCCTCAACTTCACACTGTCATGCTACACCAGGCCAATATCCCCACCACCTATACTCCCCAGACACCATACGCCACATTACCACAGCACAAGACCCGACTACTACCCTCGGTGTCAAGCATACAGCACCACACCACACCAGCAGCAACAACCACTAAGATGAAAGTGCGTTGAGCAGTATGGGCACCTACTCTCAGTAGAAACCACCGGCTTCGAGGGCCACACCACCTACTCCACCTCCTCCACTCATCCCCTACCACCTCCACTCTCTTCCTCACCTGTGATGTGGAGCATGAGGAGAACCACGCCACCACTACCTGGCAAGCCCTGCTCAAGGATCTCCAACCAGTTTACGCCACCCATGACACTCAGGTCCATCACCTCCAGTCACAGGGACGTGAATTTTTCCAGGAGGAGAGTGGTGAAATGCGTGAACTGCAGCAGTGCCCCCGGAAACTCCCCAACACCCCCACCAGGACCCCACAGAGGTGCCGCAGCTGAACCGCGACTCAGTACGACAATGGCACGAGTCAGACCGGGCTGTATGCCCCTATGATACGCAGCCACCTCACCGTCGCCATAGCAGGAATCCGACTATACATTTGGGAAGAGGTACCGCCAGATCAGATTGGGATGGACCTGTCTATCCAGCTCCAATCAGCGCCCCTCAGGAGTTGGCCTGTAGCCACTCCCGCCTTCAACATGAGTGTGCCTGTAGCCTCTCCGAAGGTGTCTTCCTCTTTGGGACGGCCGGTAGCCACCCGCCTCTCGTAAAGGAATCGGTACACCACCAACCTGAGTGTAGTCGGGAGACGGCCTGTAGTTGCTCCTGCCTTCGTCAGAAGGTGTCCTTCCAGGGATGGCTGGTAGCTGCCCTACATCCCCTCCTGCAGGAGTTGGCCTGTAGCCGCTCCCACCTTCATCAGACGGCCAGTAGCCACTCCAAAGGCGTTGCCCCTGAGTCGGCCTGTAGCTGCTCTTCCCCTCTCCTACAGGAGTCGGCCTGTAGCTGCTCCCACCCTCGTCAGACGTCCGGTAGCTGCTCCAAAGGCGTTGCCCTCGAGTCGACCTGTAGCTACTCCTCCCTCCGGCAGAAGGAGGCGGCCATTAGTTGCTCCCACCTTCGTCAGAGAGCCGGTAGCTGCTCCAAAGGTGTTGCCCTCGAGTCGGCCGGTAGGCGCTCCCCACCCCTCCCGCAGAAGTCAGCCTGTAGCAGCTCCCGCCTTCATCAGACGGCTGGTAGCCACTCCGAAGGTGTACAGAGGCACGCTGATTTCCCCTCCCAGGCCACGGCCAGTAGCCAGGCCTTGGTGCCTCATGGTTGTGCCCTTGGGAAGCCATGGCCGGTAGCCGGGCCCCACGGCCGGAGACAGCCAAGAGCAGTCCCGTCGCCCCAGCATGACAAGGATCTAGACCCCCGATGCAGAGGATGCAGAAGAATCTCAGAGAGGCCCTAATGCCTCCCCTGGCCTCTGCTCCCTATGTCTAGCCCTGGAGAAGACCCACCTGATGGACCCTGATTCGGGTCGGTGCCGCAGCCCCTCCCTGACGGCGCCGCTTGGCTCTGGGGGCCGCAGCCCTCGGGTACTCCAGGCCCTCCCCAGGACACCCGGGCGGGACCTCCCTACGCCCCGACAGCAGAGGACCTCCACCTCCTGCCGAGACCTGAGCCAGAGATTTCTGGACTTGTTTGGCCCCAGTCCTGAGGGCCACACCCCTGTTCCCAGCCAGGAAAGTACGGGTCCCTCCACCACCTGCAGCACTGGATGAGAGAAGACGCCCCTGCGAGTCGTCCCATGCCCTCTTGGCACACCCTCCCCTGGAGGTGCCCCAGTCCTGGCAGAATTGTCACTGGCGTGTCTCCCCACCGCCCCCACTGTATAGTGACTCATGATAGTGTGATATTGCCCTAAGTTATAGTGTAACAGTGATGAAGTGACATAGTGCACCCCGAATATCAGGTCAAGTGTTTACGAGAAGTTGGAATGGGAATGAAATATATTACGGGGTGGAATAGTAATAACAAGTGCAGAGTCTAAGTGTTGGTGAACCAGACTCATGGTGTGACGCCCTTATATTAAATCAGTAAGACACTCAAACCATGAGATTCATATTAGTAAAATATCCAAATGCCCCTTGCTACCAGGAAATAGTAAAGAGAAAGTGTTATTAATATCCTCCACCTTATATTACTATAAACATTACGAGACTCTCAGTGCCTTACACCCACCCTTTACTGAATCTCCTACGTGAAAACCTAGAACCTGGTTATACTAAATTACCAAAACCCCCTTGCTATCAGAAAATAATAAGTCGAACTCTCTAACATTAACTCCCATTTTATATTACTATAAATATAATAGGACCCTCAGCACGTCGCCAGTTCCCCCCCTCCCTTTGAGACTCACCCCAACTTTCCCACGTGCACGGAGACCATGTGTGCTAAGTAAACCTGTACACTACACCTAGAGTGTTATCATCAGTGCCTGTTGAACTAGTATCCTGCGAGATACTGATTATCTAGTTGTAAGGATTATAATTCACCAAATACTGTGTTGTATTATCTGTTGTTTGTCTTGTGTCTGACTAAGGAATACACGCGTAAAGGTTGTTGCCTGGAGTTTTTGTGTCCTGCCTCTCTCTTATTTGCACTAAGCCCCGGTCTAGAAAGAGGACCCCACTACACGTTAGGTGTTCTAGGACTGAGTAGTCGGGCCTTAAACACCTAGCATTACAATATATACAGCCTACTTTGAGACTTTCTCTGTTTACGGCTAAAGGTGAACCACAGTAAAACTTATCTTTAACCCACCCCGTCCCGTCGACGTATCGGTACGTTGCAACGATTTGCATTTGCCAGTCCCGGCGACGTACCAGTACGTCGTGCAATTGCAAGGTCCCTAATTTGCACAATTTTCAATTTTTGCACGTGATTTTTCGTATGTATACACGGGACACCTTCCTCTATTCCTCTACAAGATGCCAAGCAGGGACAATGCCTTACACCGCATATCTTCCCCCCTACCCCCCACACGCCATTGTCTCGGCAATGGACCTGTTACCAGTGACCTGGCTAGCAAAGATATTCAGGGCCAGAGTGATTCCTCAATCGATGACAATGTGGAGGACAATGTTTACATAGCATTAGAAGAAGAAACAGCCAGAATTAATGATCAGGTAATGTGGCAAAAAAAGGTCAGGTATGGTGATTAGTTAGTGAGTAAAACAATGCTTATAATGCCTTTATTACCGCTTGAAAACCAATATACTCTCATACTACATATACATTCGTACCAAGTAAATAAATAAATACCGTTTATGAGTGGATAAAATAGTTACCCTCCCATAGAACTCGTTTTCTTTGGTGCCAGCATGTTAGAAAACCCAGTCAGGTAAGGAGGAACTCCTACCTGGATTAGGTATTTTAAACCTCAGGTGAGCGATTTCTCTATGAATTTTCGATGTTTCTCACCAAAAGCGAAGGTTTTAGCCAAAAAAAAAAAAATCGAAAATACCTCGGGACTGGGGGATGTCGGAGGTGCGGAAAACCTCGGGACGTGACGGGTTAATAACATGTAATAGGCGTCTACACAGAAAGTGTGGAACATGTTTGAGCGTGCAAGTGAGCAAGTCAGGGAGTGCTGAATATTGTCTCATGTGGCTCATCATCTTCCTCTGATTTTCTGACTTTAAAAGGCTAAAAAGAAATTATTAGATTGCACCATAAATATTTCTTCACACTTCCTAAAACCAATACTCCTCTTGTATTAATTTTAGGTATAGGGCTTGGAACCTAGCAGGTTAATAGTGGGTAAATCAACTTGTAAACCAAATATTACTTTTCAGTTTCATTATCCTAGTATTATCCAGGTGGTTTATTTTTTTTTGTGTGTGTGTGTTTGTGTTTTATTTGTTATCAATAATTGTGTTTTCAGTACTTGATGAAACGTAACGAATGCTTAATTTTCTTATCTGACAATTTACCGCAGTTGTCTTCAGAAAGACAGTAGCCTAACTTGCTAAGCAATACAGTTTAGTAAAAGTATTCAAATGCTGATTTTGCTTTTTGCTCACTCACAAAAAGTACTTTCACCAAATCTCTCGGTGCACTCCGATTCGATTCAGATATAAGAAATTCAGAGTTTCTTTCGTTGATCAGGGTATTAGCCTGACTCGGATTCAGTCAAAAATTTCCCCCCAAAAGGCCAAACAGAAGGTATTATTTGTTTTGATAAGGCAAAACCTGGTTGCTCTCAGCAATCGTAGGAAAATACTACTCACGCAACCTTAGACCGTTATTTGTTGCGCAGCCAGCTGTTACACTGCTCTGCCTTATAAAAAATTGTTTCCTCGATTTATGGAAAAACTATCACGGGTTGTCTATGAGATGAAAATAACTGAGGATTTTTATGCTATTTCCACATTGGTGCCTATTTTTCTTTTAACCCCTCCGTGGCCGAAGGCCAGGAATTTTCCGTGCATGCCAGGCCTACGCCGGGGCCATTTTTTGAAGTTTCGAAAATTGATTTTTTTTCTTGCCATATTGAAGAAAAAGTTCAGATGTACCTAACAGTGCAAATCCCAGCTTCCTAGACGCATTTTGTGGCTTGCAATGGAGTGCGGAAGTTGCAGAAATATCGGCAACCGATATGCCGCCCAGGGGCACGCCACGACGCAACTGGCCAGGTGTTGTTTTTTTTTTACCTCCCAAAACAATACGAATGGTGCTGAAATGTTGTGTATATATGAGATATGATGATATCGAATGATTTCAGTACGTAATCTGTTAGGAATGGCTGGAAAAAAAAAATATATATATATATACAGTATATATATATATATATATATATATATATATATATATATATATATATATATATATATATATACTTTTTCACCTTTTTGATATAAAGTATGTTTATGGTAGTTTCCGAGTTATTTTTTACGTTATCGTTGTGCCCATGCTTGGAAAAGGGATCCAAAGAGTTGAGTTTTCGGTCCTAAATGAGAAAACTGCACGTCCTCCAAGGTTAGACTCTGCCACAGGAGAATAAAGTAGAGGGTGAGATCCAATTAGCAACGCGGAAGTTGAGTCACAACTTCGAGCTCCCACACCACGAGCATGACTAAAAATAGAATCATAATGCAGTTTCAGAAGTCTAATTATTACGAATACAGATACAAAGCAGAAATAAATAACTTTACAGACGGGGGAAAACGTATTTTTTCTGTAAGAACATGTTCATCTATATCATTTTACGTTCATCTTTTATCATTTTACCTTGTTATTTTCGCAAAATATATTACTGTCTCGTAAACAGGGTGGTTGTATGTGTTTTGCAAGGGAGGAAAAAGATTGTATCTTCTGTCTGGGTCGAGATAATGGATGTAACTATGTGTTTTTAGGCATGGCCACGAGCGATAAAACCGTACATCCACTCGTCATGACAGCAGGTGGTGAACTGACAGATGAGCTGGAAGAAGGTGAAGTCAAGGTCAGTCTCATGTCCCAGATTTTCGTTCACTTCCCGAAGGTTTTCACAGTTTTGTACAAGTTGCACTACATCAAATAATCCAAACCATTACAGCAAACCTGAGCAAATAGGTAAAGATACCAAGACAAAAATGTATTTTTTACTTATCATGTCTTTTTTGTATATGCCTGCATTACTTCATAAACAGGTGGTTGTGTGTGTTTTGCAAGAGAGGACAAAGATGATATGTTTTGCCTGGGTCGAGATAATGGGTGTAGTTGTGCTTGTTTAGGCATGACCAGGAGCGAAAAAATCGAAAATCCACTTATCACAGTGACAGGCTTTGAATTGCTTGATGAGGTGTATGGGAGTGTAGTATAGGTCAGTGTGAAGACGTTCAGAACGTTCGTTCACTTCCCCAAAATTTTTACAGTTTTTTATAGGCCGCGCTCAAACGATGATGCCTGCGGCCATTGGGCCATTGATCGGCTAAACGTCATTTGACGTCGGCGGCCACAGAGAGGTTAACTTCAAAATTGGCTGAGATATCCAAAAAGGTCACTATTGTACCACGCAGTTTTCCTCCCAGCTCCTGCCCCTATTTCTTGCTAATGCAATAAATCTTTTGCTCGGGTACATACTGTATGTCGGAGGTCCATGTTGTGACTAAATTTCGTGTTCTCTGTCGCTTCGCTTGCTCGAAGAATAAATACACCAAAAAGCGTCATCAGAATGGATGAAGAAAATCCTGACGAAGTCGTGGAATAATATTATTTGTGCCAAATACTAAAACTAGGAAAAGACCATGATTTCAAAATAAAAAGATGCATTACCACTGGATGGAAAACTTTCGGTAAACATAAAGATATCGTGAGAAGTAGTTTGTCAAGCAGCGAAAAGTATATAATGGTATATAATGCCAGCTATGACGCACAACTGAGACCTGGAAACCAACAAAGTCATGGAAAATCAACTAATCCATTCTGATAGACCAGTGGAAATGTCAGTATTGGGAATATCTTTAAGAAACGGGAAAAGATTAACATGGTTGAGAGGGCAGACAGAAGACAGAGACATAATAAAAGTTATAAAAGAACAGAAATGGAAGTGGGCAGGTCATGTAGCAAGAAGAAAGGATAACCGATGGAGCAAGAGACAGACTGACTGGACTTTAAATTGTAAGTGTAACAGAAAAAGGCCAGACAGAAAGTGGAGAGACGAGGCATAGAAATTTCCAAGCTAAACGTGGCAGACACTGGCTCAGTCAAGGAATTTTTGGTAAAGGCTGGGGAGGCCTTTGTTCATTTGTGGACTTTCAATGGCAGATGATGATTATATATATATATATATATATATATATATATATATATATATATATATATATATATATATATATGTAGTGCCACACATTTGATATTCATGTATGTGTTTAGTAGTACTGTAATTTTAAGTTAGATAGGGTGTAACCTGAATATTAGTTTATAAGTTCCTACCTTAAGTAGTAATTCATATGTTAATGATTAATGTAGGGCTAACTTTATTTTTTATATGTATGTATCTCTGTATCTATGCAGTGGGTGATGTAATTGTGGATGTTGAGCTATGGGAATTCCTTGTCTATTCGAGTGATGAATAACAGATGCGAGCAGCTCTTCCCCCCTTGTTTGTGCGTCGTTGCCGGGCGCCGAGTTTAAACCGTAAACAGAATAATGATGAATATACAATTCTTTCCGTAACCTAGCTGTGAAATGTTTACTAATGAAGCTGCTAGAACCCAAATATGTAAGATTAACAGTCCAAAAGGCCTAAATAATGTCATTTGTGAGGATTTAAAGGTCCTGTTTGTCTTGGCCGTCACTAGATGGCAAGAGCTGCTCTCAGATTCAAAGTGAGATAGGGATAGAATCAGTATCTAAATTGAGTAAGGAATAAATCCCAAATTTTCCCCAATTCAATCAAAAGTCCTGGCGTCATGGGTACACTGCTAAATAAATTGTAAAGAGAATTGAAACCCACCATATTTCAAAAACACCACTTCATTTGATTTAGCAGTGGCGTCGCTAGCGTCCGACGAGCTCACTTGAGACCCAGACGTAGTGTATAATAGACGTTTGTTCAGGTGAGCCGTCCACATTTCTTCTTCCTCCCCCTCTTTTTCTTTGTTTAGTCCTTACTTGTCATGGACTATATGAAGTAATATTGTTGAAAGTTTAAAGTAGTCACTCGAGCCCCAGACGTCATATATAATGGACGTTTGTTCAGCCCACAGACACCGGCGACGTCAGTGCATGAGGCTTTCCCATAGTATTGTCCAAAGACTTGAGCATACACACATTACCCTATCCATGAATTATTATATAAACCAAATGTAATAGTATTATTGATCTATCAAGTGAATTTTATTTTGTAAATAAGAAATAGAAATTTGAAAGTGATGTAATCTGGTAACGGAAGAGCGAAATTCAAAACCATTAACCGTTTTCTTTCTTGTAACTAAGGAAGTTAGGAGCATGGAAGGGAACTTAGTGACTGTGAGCAATGATGTAATTTTTGAAATGAACCTCGAGGCTAAACAAGCCCGAGTGATTATGTATTCTTAGTGATTATACAATGTTTGAATAGTACCTCGAGGCTAAACAAGCCCGAGTCATTATGTATTTCTAGTGATTATATAGCAATGATGATTATGAACTGTAAATAGTACTGAATTGTTATTGGATTCTAAAAAATTACATGATGAGAGTATATTATATGGATGAAAATGAACACAAGTAATCATTCTTATTGGTTCGAGGCTATGCCAGCCCGAACAGATAGCCCATGCTCGTAAAAAGGTCCCTGGCTTGAGGCTATTGTTGAGCCCAAGAGTAACTGACAAAAAGAAAGTAAAGTACAATAACCTCAAAAATCGTTGGTATGTATCAAATTGTTTCGTCTGGTAATAATGTTAGAGGAATGATCATCCAAACCATGTTTTAATGTGCAATCTTCTCTCATACTAAAAAGGGCCATGTAATTAAGAATGTTTTGTGGAAACTAGCATCAAGTTATTAAAGTAGAGTAAAGTATATATCATTTTCTTTTCTTTATTGGTGCACCTAATCAAGGAAATTATGTCCTCAAGCCAAATTCACTCCCCTTCCAATTCAAGATTCCTTCGCTGAGGGAACGACGACCACCAGTGGTACTGACTAAATCTAAGCTCGGCCAAAAACTACAAACGCTACCACAATTCTTTCTTTTTCATAAATATTTACCTTCTACTATACTAAGTCGAGTACCACTTATATTATCCATGGATGAGTTGATCAGTACCAACAACAGGTAAGATTATAAATCACTAGCATTACACTAGATGAACAATAATGATTGGATTGAAAAATCCTACCGTTACACTGGTGACAACTGGTGGGATAAAGTTTCAGGTGTTACACTGGTGTCAGCCGGTGGGATAACATTTCCAGCTTTACATATATATATATATATATATATATATATATATATATATATATATATATATATATATATATATATATATATATATTATATATAATATATATATATATATATATATATATATATATATATATATATATATATATATATATATATATATATATATATATATACCAGTAAAGGTCGCTTTGTGAGCACGTGACAAGCGAGCGAACTTTTGTACATATGTCAGTCATCATAATTTCATATTGGTGTAGACTTTCAACATTTCTGGTGAGGTAGTTGAACAATAACAGAAGAAAAGTTTAGCCAAACTATTTACTTTCTCGCGTCTGTCACTCTCACACACACACTCACACACTAACACAGACTGCTGTAAAGAGCTGCAAGAAAAATTAAATAAACTTCATGAATGGAGTAATACGTGGCAAATGGAATTCAAGGTGGACACGTGTGACGTAATCAAGTTTGATAAAAGTGGAAAAAGACCAGATTGGGATTATAAGTTAGGAAGTAAAACCCTACACATATCAGAAAGAGAGAAGGACTTAGGTGTGATTTTCAATAACAGACTATCTCCGTCTGACCACATATGTGAGAAGGTACGGAACATGTATACACTGCTTGCAAATATGTGAATAGGATTCACATACATAAATGAAGACATGCTGAGGAAGATAATAACATCTTTCATCAGACTAACCCTGGAGTATGCATCAGTAGTCTGGAATCCTCATCTCAAGAAACACATAGATAAGATCGAAAAAGTTCAAAGGGCCGCTGCAAGATGGGTACCAAGCTTAAGGGATCTATGTTATGAAGAAAGACTAGAAAAACTGAATCTGCCAACACTACATGAAAGAAGGAAAAAAGGAGACATGGTTATGCTATATATATATCACAGAAGGAGAAAATAGACATAAATGAATATATAACCTATGTGGAAGCATCAGCAAGAGGACACTGCAAAAAAAAAACCTGCATAAAAAGAGAGGCGATAAAGAGATAAAGACGTGAGGAAATTTAGTTTCCCAAATAGGGCAATTGATCAGTGGAATGCACTACCGAACAAAATAGTGTGTGCCAAACAATTCATAAATTTAAGATGTATGATAAAAATGGTTTAAGACACAGGACAGTACGAGCTTGACTCATTCCTGTAAAGATACAATTAGGTAAGGTAAGAACACACACACACACACACACACACACACACAGGGAGTCAACCGAGGCAGACGTCCGACATCGGCACTCCGTACCGAACCAACACGGCCAGTAGCATTACCTAAATAAGTATCTTTGTATGAGTCAAGCTCTGTACCAGGTTAGACTAAATGATTTTTCATTATTAAAAGGAAAAAAAAAAAAGTTTAAACAAGACTTGTTCAAACAGAAAAAAGAACCAAGAGGAAAAAATGCGCTGAGGCAGCTGAGGTTTGTTTAGACTACAGCAACACGGGGAAAGTGTACATACTCTGTAAGTACATACTCTGTTCTTTTAGTATTGCAAAATGGATACATATTTTAGTAAAGCAAATTTGGAAAAGAAAAGAGATAAAAGTATAAAGCAAAATGATGATTTCTACCAAGCACTGATTGAAGTGGAGACTCACAATAGACTGGTTGAACGTGTACGTGTACACAAACTAGAAATGGCTTTCAAAAATGAAATTGATGAAATAAAGAAGCAAATGCACTTGCAAAAGGAAGAAATAGAAAAACTAGGAAGGGAGGCCAATAAGAAAGACACAACCATCAGTGAACTAACAGTGGAATTGAGTATGCTTAGGAAGAAAGTGAGTGAAATGGCAAGTACAGTAGTCAATCAGGAGAGTGTTATGGAAGAGTTCAAAAATGACACAGAGACAATTAGGCAAGCAAGCAGTCTTATGGACCAGAGCAGTGATAATGAGGAGAAGATAACACAGGTGAATGAAGCTGTGCAAAGCTACAAAAATGATGTAGAAATCACATATGCTGAAATGGTGAAAGTAAAGAAAGACTTAGAAACAAGGGTGGAGGAAAAAGGCATTAAAAAGGAAGTGAAAAGAATAATCCAAAACAATCTAAATTTAGTCAGAGATTCAGTAGATATAAACAAATCTATAGTAATCACTGGTATAGAAGAGGAAGAAGTAAAACACAAGATCACAAGAGACAAAAAGGAGATGGCAAATGTAATGAGCTTACTGAAAGAAGTATCAGAGGATAACTGTAGTAAAGACATAGAGGAACACAAAAGGTTAGGGAAATACGAGAAAAGCAAGACAAGACCTCTAAAGGTGACTTTCCAGAGTGTAAACACTGTGGAAGAAATACTATAAAATGCAAAGAATCTTATGGAAAAAGAGGAGTTCAAAAATGAATGGATAAAAAGATGCCTAACACAAGAGGAACTGGAATTACTGAAAGAGAAAAGGGAGGAAGCAAAAACAAAAAAATGAGGGAAGATCAGAAGAGGAGAAGAAGAATTTTTTTTTACAAAGTAATAGGATTGCAGGTACGAAAGTGGTACACAAACAGGATGGAAGAAAAAGGAGGAAGGTAGTAGAACCAAGTCATGACAAGTATATAAACAAGATGATAAAGTTGATGTACTCAAATGTGGATGGAATGGTATCTAAATTACTAGAGATGAATGATTATGTCAGAGAAAATGAACCACAAATAATATACCTAACTGAAACAAAATTAACACCAAGGATATCCAATGACATACTAAACTTAGAGGAATACAATATATGGAGAAGAGACAGAAATTTAAAAAAAGGAGGAGGAATTATAATATTAACTAAGAAAAATCTAAAAGTCAATGAAATAAAACTAGATATACCATCACAGGTAGAACTGATTGCAGTAGAGATCAACACATCTGAAGGGAAAGTAATTGTAGCCAATTTGTACATGCCACCCAGATCAAACACATGGGAAAGAGACGAATATAAGGACCTGGCAGAGTGTACAATTCAGAGTATAAGATCATTACTACATAAAATGGAAGAGAAATCGGAAAGAATTATGCTAACTGGGGATTTCAATACAAATAAAAATTGGAATACTCTAGATATAAATAGCCAAGAAAGCTGTTGGGACCAAAAGCTCCTGGATCTTGTGCAAGAGTTTTTCCTAACGCAACATGTGAGGGAAACCACCAGAAAAAGAGAACTAGATGTACCTTCAGTGCTAGATCTAATATTTACTAGGCAAGAAAATGATATTGACATTTTTAATATAGCACCCTCCACTCGGCAAAAGCGATCATTCAGTACTAAATTATAACTTCAGGATAGCATATGACATAGTAAACAGCAATGACAGTTACAAAAAGAGCCTAAACTATAAAAAGGGAAATTATCCAGACCTAAAAAAGTATTTCTTAGAAGTTGATTGGGAAAATGAGCTTAGAGGAGAAGATTTAAATGCTGTATATAAAAAATTCTGTGAATTTTATGAAATAGAAGTCCAGAAGTACATCCCACAGCACAATGAAGCAGATAAGAAAATACAAAAATGGTTCAATACAGAATGTAAAAAATCAAAAGAAAGAAGAGATTTGTTGTGGAATAGATACAGAAGACACAATAGTGAAAGGGCGTATAATAATTACAAACAGGCAAGAAACGACTATACAAGAATAAGGAGGGAAGCCCAAAAATAGTTTGAGGAGGATATAATAAATAAAAATAGTGATCAACCAAAGCTGTTTTACAGCTATATCAGAAGCAAAACCAAAGTAAAAGATATAATACAATCCATTACGGACGAGGGAATCACTTATACACAAGAGAAAGATATCTGTGAAGCACTAAATAAGAATTTCCATTTAGTTTTTACAGAAGAAAAAAATTTTGAGAGGGACTATGTGGAACACGCAAGTCCACACATACTACCAGATATACAAATAGCAGAAAAAGTAATACAGGAGGAGTTAAGTAGATTAGACAGAGGAAAAACAAGTGGTCCTGATGAAATTTCATGTTGGGTATTACGAGAATGTGCAAAGGAGTTAAGTAAACCATTATTTTTAATTTTCAAGACATCCTTGAGTCAAGGTAAACTACCTGATATTTGGAAAAAAGCAAATATTGTCTCCTTATTCAAGAAAGGAAATAGACAAAATCCACTCAACTACCGACCAGAATCACTGACCAGTGTTGTAAGCAAGGTATTAGCAAAGCTTATAAGAAAAGCTTGGGTAAATCATCTAGAAGAACACAGTATGATAACAGAAAAACAGTTTGGTTTCAGAAAAGGAAAATCATGTGTTACTAATCTGTTGAGCTACTATGACAGAGTAACAAACACAATACAGGAAAGGGAAGGATGGGTGGACAGTATCTATTTAGATTTCAAGAAAGCTTTTGACACAGTAGGCCTTCCACATGAAAGACTTTTATGGAAACTGTACCATCAAGGAGGAATTCGAGGCAAACTGTTTTGTTGGATGCAAGACTTTCTCATAAAAAGAGAAATGAGAACAGTACTAAGAGGAAACTACTCATCATGGAAAGAAGTGACTAGTGGAGTACCACAGGGTTCAGTGCTGGCACCAATCATGTTTTTAGTGTATATAAATGATATAAACAGTAACACTGGAAATGAGAGCTATCTGAATATGTTTGCAGATGATGCAAAAATACAAAGGAGAATTACTAACACAGACTCTTGTAAAGAGCTACAAGAAGAATTAAATAAACTTCATGAATGGAGTAGTACATGGCAAATGGAATTCAATGTGGACAAGTGTCATGTAATCAAGTTTTGTAAAAGTGAAAAAACTGATTGGGATTATAAGTTAGGAAATAAAACCCTATACACATCAGGAAGAGAGAAAGACCTAGGTGTGATTATTAATAACAGACTATCTCCAGCTGACCACATCAGCGAGAAGGTACGGAACATGTATACACTGCTTGCAAATATGAGAATAGCATTCACATACATAAATGAAGACATACTAAGAAGGATAATAACATCATTCATTAGACCAACCCTGGAATATGCATCAGTAGTCTGGAGTCCTCATCTCAAAAAGCACATAAATAAGATTGAAAAAGTTCAAAGGGCCACTACAAGATGGATACCAAGCTTAAGGGACCTAAGCTACGAAGAAAGACTAAATAAACTGAATCTACCAACACTACAGGAGAGAAGGAAAAGAGGTGACATGATAATGCTATATAAGTGCATATCAGGGAAGGAGAAAATAGACATAAATGATTACTTAACATATGGAGAAGCATCAGCAAGAGGACACTGCAAAAAACTGCATAAGAAGAGAGGTGATAAAGACGTAAGGAAATTCAGTTTCCCAAACAGAGCAATTGATCAATGGAATGAACTACCGAATGAAATAGTGTGCGCTAAAACAATTCACAAATTTAAGGATATGTACGATAAATATGGTTTAATACACGGGACAGTACGAGCTTGACTCATTCCTGTAAAGATACAATTAGGTAAGGTAAGAACACATGGATGCCTGCACACCTGCACGCTAGTGCAATGAATATATGAAAGTGAAAAACAACTCATACCTCGCATATGTCAAGTTCATAGTGCTTTAAAGCAGTTTCAGAGCAGAGCATGTCAAGTGAAGACCTTGGTATCTTCCGTTGGAGAGCTGGGATTCCTAGTGGTTTCTTTTGTCTCATGAGCAAACATCCCAGGGCGAGGTTCGAGTGCAGTTCGTCGTTCCCACGAAGTATCACCAGGCAATGTTCGAATTAGGTCATTGTTCAGTGATGAGAGGTCGCATGGGCCAAAAGAACACAGTAAAACAGTTATTAGCCTTTAAAAACCATCTCGGTAGGGCCATGTCCTGTCGAGCTACTCATTCCTCAGCTGAACTTAGAGTAAACATCGCTAGCAACGGTTGCCATCCGCCGGCTTGGTGCAGTCGATGACGTTTGTTGCTGCCCTGACTTGCCCTGCCCTGAATACACTCCTGCCCCGCCATGGCCCTCACCTGCATTTTATTTTGCTGCCCCTGCTGAGACACAGCTGTCACGAGTTGGTGCGATTCTCTATCTAAATAAACTTGTGACATTGAACTTTGTGGGAAACCAGAAATTCTAGTGAATTCTCATAAGTATCACTCAGTCAACCACCACGTATTCACCCGATCGGGAGTGTTTTCAGAACATTTTTCACTGTTTCATAAGTGATCATCCTTGTGCGCGACAGCGCTTTCGCTGAGTGATTTATTATGGGCATGTTTCGTTCACCCTCTTTTCGTTAGCTGTTACCAGTTGGCGGCTGGCCTCAGTCCTTGCCTCGCTTGTTTGAATTCAGTTAGGACTGAAGCGCCGTGAGACCAGGTCGTTCTTCAGTGGGTTCCTGAAGTCTCCACTCAGTGTGATCCGGCGTAGAGGTTTAGCGTGTGTGGCAGCGTCCTTCCTCAGCAATGACGCCCAGTTCATCCCGCCTAGCCCCTTTTCTGACCAGTATTTTCCTTTCGTTTTTCCTAGGTTTAACCTCTTAACCACGGGGCGTCACTTTCGTGACGCTTGGGAGCAAGGGATCATACCGCGGGGCGTCGCTTTTGTGATTCTGTGTTATTTTGAATTCACCCGGGCTTCCAAGTGGGGGCTTGTATTATCTATCATTACTGCCAATGTCCAACACTAGTCAGCACTCCTAATCTCATCTGTACTCCCATCCATTGTTGACAATTTAGCCATTTCTCCCCGTTCTTGACTCCCCTCCCTACCCCCCCTCCATTACCCTATCCTCTCGCCTGCCTGGCCGTGCTACGCTAAGTAAATCTTCCCTGGAATTTTTCACTGATTTCATCCATTGAAATAAGCCCTATGTCCTATTCTTATACCAAATAATATATACAAGAAAGAAATAAGGTAAGTGAGAGTGCCATACACCCGGAATTGGCTAATTATCACCTGACAACACCTCACGTGCACTCGTTCACTAATTTTCGCTGTTTTTTTCCCCTTGAAATATGCCATATAATCTATTTTCGTAATAAATATACATGTAAGGAGGGAAGGGAGAAGCCTAAGTGATATTTACATTCACCTGGAACTACCTAATTTATAATGTATTGTCTAGATTTCCTGCCAATCATTTCAGTGCTAGACATAACTGTTTCAAGAGCTAACATTGGTAGCTCTGAATATCCCCTAAGTAGGCCTTCACCCCGGCCCTCCGTTATCAGTTTACTCTCATCTTCCGAAGTGAGGGTACGTATGTTTCTTCTTGCTGACTTCAAGGACTTTTTCACCCCCATACAAAGGGCCCTGTGACCTTTACCCCCTACTAAACCTCGTGTGGAAAGAGGTAAAGGGCTGACAATTGATAAAAGAGTGACTACGATCTTTCTATTGAGTAAAACAGTGCAAGTGGAATTGTAAATAATTTGTAAATAATGTGTAAACAGCAAGTGAAAGTAATGAATGTAAATATACGTGAACAATGGAAAATAGTTTTATAAGTTACTTCAAGTGACAATGCATAACACAGTGTAAATAAAATAGAAATGTAAATAACGTAAATAAAATATAGAACGTAAATAGAAATGTAAATGAGTAGTATTATAAGAATACGAGTATATACCCTAGGAGTAATGAAAATGAAAGTTTCACTCTAGCATGTCTGAATGCTATGAGTTATGAGAGTGAAGATGAAAGTGACATTGACTCTCAATGCTAGTATACAGGACGAGAAAGTGAAGGCTACGTATTTTACTGAAAGAAATTGAATCCCTACAGTGACAATAAACTAATTCTACTGAAGGAAACTTATGGATAAAGACTGTAGATATATATAAGTGTTATATAGTAACAGAAATATAAAGTGTGAGGGGTTTTATGAATAATAAATGACAGAGTGCCAAGAGTGAACTAGTGCCAGTGCGACGATCAGACGCGCTCGTAATTTCCATCGCTCTCACAGTGTGTTTTTTTTTTTTAGTATGGATCCCAAACTACTTGAAAATTGTAGAATAGTGTTTATAGTGTTTGTATCTGGCTGTGGTAATCATATTACGGGTTGTCGGGAAGTGTAAAGTGGAGACTTCGTTACCCTACTTCAGAGGTCTCCGCAAGTTCTATGGTAACCGACGAAGGCTCAACAATCATTCCAGGAGAAAGCCGAAGGTATGTGCCATATGCATATGTAACTTTATTATTCTAGGACTAATAACTGATTTTTGGCAAATATTTTTTGAGAGTCTGTCGGAGCCCAAATAACCCCGCGGGACATGCAAGTCATTGGTAAACAAGCCCGCGGTGTAGGGGTTAAGAGTTTAGCTTTTGAGTGAGCGAGTGAGTGTGTTCTCCTTATTTTTGAATTCATTTTGAAACTATCTATCTATCTATCTATCTATTGCCAGACGCCTCAGTCCCGTTTGGGGTGGCCACAAACAAATCGCCTCCAAGTCGCCCTGTCCCCCGCCATTTCACTCCCCTGCTCCTAACTCACACCCCCCTCTCTCATTTTGAAACATGTAACATAAATTTGTTTCATTGTAATTAATAAATTCACAGTTCTTTTCTCTTGAGCTTAATGTAATATAAACTCGGGTTTTATTTCTCCACATTAAGCTTATTTCACTTGTAGCTCCTAGTTTGCATAAACACTTTGCATTATTCATAACTGGTACTTTGGCCAGTCCTTTTGTATTAAGCTTAAAATTCGCTGTGTAACCAGGAGTTAATGCACCAGCAAGAACCTGTTTATCATTAATAGCATTAGTTATTGATTGTCAGGGGTGGAGTCACTTTCTCCAGAGGCCAACAGTATTATTAAACAGCACATGTGAGTAATTAGTCTCTGCTTTGTACTTTTGAGAAAGTTTATAAATTCTCGTCCTTAGAGAATCGGCGAAGTAAGCCGGAATAAAGTAATCATTGCTGGATTTTCACAAGTCAATTCTTTGTCCTGTTCTCAGGTATTATTGAATATTATTCTTTAATATTGTATAATCTGAAAAACTCCATGACATCTGGCGACCTCATTCCAGGATATTAACTCCTAGCTCTAAAGTTATTCACGAGACAATACTCACTCACTCATACTTAGGTATTTATCATTAAAGTCTATAGGCACTATCTTACTGGTGATTATTAATTCATTTTTATCAATTTTAAGTAATAGTTTTCAGAGTCAGTGTTTTGTTAAATTTTCTTTCTTTACCAGTCTAACTACATAAAACTGGTCACCACTAACCTGTGCCTATATTCTTTATTCTCGATTATTGGCATCTTTCTCTGCAAATAGTAGTCAGTGCTTAGTTTCTAGTTCACTTAAATTGACTTAGCATCATGTCTACCAGCGTCTATGTACAGGAAGCTAAAGATATGGGGCTTACAGACCCCAAAGAAGTAAAGGATTACGTCCTCTCTCGGTTTAATTACAAGCAGCAATATGAGAATGATGCTCACGGAGAGCGTCAAATTCAGCATGAGGAAAGCGAGAGAGAACGTGAACACGAGCAAAAACAACGTGAACTCGAGTTAGAACAATGAGAGAGAGAACGCAAACACGAGCGAGAACAGCGCGAGGAACGCGAGAGAGAACGTCAACACAAGTTACAACAACGCGAGAGAGAACGTCAACACGAGTTACAACAACTTGAGAGAGAACGTGAATACGAGCATGAACAACGAGACAGAGAACAAGAACACACGCATGCCGAGCGAGAAGCACGCAAAAAACATGAACTTGAAATGTTGAAGCTCAAGCGAGATTCCTTGTCTTCAGACACATTTGGTGCAGCTGGCCCAAGCTCAACGAGCACTATCCCTGCACATATTATGGTGACCCCACACATCAAGCTTCCTCCATACAAGGAAGGTGAGCGAATCGAGCCATACATAGCTCGTTTTGAAGACATAGCTCAACTTTACCAGCTGGATGAGGCAGCTAAGCGGCTTCAGTTTCTTAGCCTGTTTGAGGGCCCTGCCCTCGATATTCTCCACAGAATTCGTGGAGACAATCTCACGCATGAGATGATGAAGGCCGCACTCATTAAAGCATATGGTCTCACAGTTGACGACGCCAAGAGTCAGTTCATGAGGGAGCGTTTACAGGAAAAAGATACTGCCATTCAGTTTCTTGACTGGCTTACTGCTTACTTAGATGAGTGGATGGAGAAAGATGAAATTCCTTCCACGCGTGAAGAGATAATTGACCTTATGCTGCGCATGCAGCTAGAAAAGTCGTGGCCTGCTGAACTTATGGCTCAGCTTAAATCTGCCAGGTAAGGGATGCCAGCCAAATGGTGGTGAAGGCTGATGCATTCTTCACTGCCTACGGGTATCAAACTCGTAAGCAATACACCTGGAACAGGAAAGTTGACAAATCTGGGAAACCATCTCAGACTGAATCACAGCAACAAGGCCGTTCTCAGAATAATGGCCAAGGTCCAAAACTGCAGAAGAAGGACCAGGGGCAAAACACTCAGAAACCTGAGTGGAAGTGGTACGACATGCAGAACCCTAACCAGCAGCAGTACTGGTATTTCAAGCAGCAGCAGGGCAAGGACAAACCACGTAACCCTCAGTCAGGACAATCGACTTTAGTGTATAGGAGGCAGGATGCAAATGCAGCCTTCATTCCCCAACAAGCACACAGTGCCAGCCCCACCAGTACAGGTACTACCCCACAGTTCACTAGCTCCCCAGCGACAGTGAACCCTCCATCTCAGGTAGTCAATGCTCCAGCTCCTCAGATGGTGAGCACGACCCCTTAGGCATCAAGTTTGCAGGGCACCACAATTACTGCATCGTTTGTTCCGCAGTCTCACCAATGACTGGCTGCTGCCTCCTCAGACCCTTCCACCAGTAACACTGCCTTTCTTGTTCAGCTATGGTTTGTGGGAGGTGTTTCTGTAAATGTCCTGAGAGATAACGGTTCCTCAGGTTGCTTCGTCAAGCAAAGTTTAGTTCGGCCCGATGAGTACACAGGTAAGCAGATCCAAGTTAGACTTATTGATGGATCAGTGAGATTGTTCCCTGAGGCACGTATCAAGGTGGCATCTCCTTTCTACACTGGCTTGACAGCTGCTGTTGTCATGCCAGACCCCTTGTTTAACCTCATTATTGGCAACATACCGGGCATCAAAAACAGTTGCGCCGTAGATGACGCTACTCAGACTTCAGCTGTTGCAGTAACATGAGCCATGGCCAAGGCTCTGAATCGTGTCACCCCGTTGACCGTCGCAACGCCTCAAGATTTGATTCATAGTCAAGATGTTGTCCAAGAATAACAGTCTGACCCGACACTTGCCTCAGTGCGTAAGAAGCTGGAGGGTAAAGTGATTAAGTATTCAGGGGATGGTCAAGCCAGGTTCCTTCGCAAGTGAGGACGGGTATGCCATGAGTCACAAACACCCCAGGGCGAGGTTCGAGTGCAGTTCATCGTTCCCACGAAGTATCACCGGGCAATGTTCGAATTAGGTCATTGTTCAGTGATGGGAGGTCACATGGGCCAAAAGAACACCTATGACTGCATCCATGCTGACTTTTTCTGGCCAGGAATGGGACAGGAAATAAAAAGGCTTGTGCATTCCTGTGATGTGTGTCAGCGTACCACTGACCAGGGACATGTCTGTCCTGCGCCATTGAAACCAATGGCAGTAATCTCTGAACCGTTTGAGAGAGTAGCAGTTGACGTTGTTGGGCCAATCTCCCCTAGGGCAAGTGACAGAACAAGGTATATCCTCACTATTGTTGATTTCAGCACACTGTGGCCTGAAGCCGTGGCCCTTAAGAATATAGTGGCCGTCACTGTTGCTGAGGTATTGATTGAAGTGTTTTGTCGCATTGGTATCCCCAAAGAGGTCTTAAGTGACCGGGGTTCGCAGTTCACCTCTGCAATGATGAACAAAGCATTCAGGCTGTTGTCCATCTGAGGCCTGCGAACTACTCCTTATCATCCCATGTGTAACGGGCTGTGTGAGAGGTTCAATGGGACTCTCAAGAAGATGTTAAAGTGCATGGCTGCCGAACAGCCAAAGGAATGGCCGCAGTTCATTGCTCCTCTTCTGTTTGCTTATCGAGAAGCCCCACAGCATTCCTTGAAGTTCTCACCCTTTGAACTGGTGTATGGAAGGTCGGTCCATGGACCACTTCAAGTCCTTCGCGAGTTATGGGACAAAGAAGAACCCGACCCTGAAGTCAAGACCACGTACACCTACGTCCTTGATCTAGCTGACCGCCTCCAATCGATTTGCGAGTTAGCTAAGGATGAATTGATCAAGGCACGTGAAGTTCAGAAAGTCTATTATGATAAGAAAGCAAAACTTCGGAAGTTTAGTCCAGGTGATAAGTGCTTGGTGTTACTCCCCACTGCCCAGAACAAGTTGCTGGCACAGTGAAAGGGTCCATTTGATGTAGTAGAGCGCATTTCAGACCTTAACTACATAATTCAGATGGGGAATCTTCGCAAAAGGTTCCATGTTAACATGTTGAAGGCTTATCATGAGTCACACCCCGAGGAGACTGGCCTACGAGTAGCTGATGATAGTGACCAGTCACTGGAAGAAACCGGGGCAGCTGCGGTGATCCCAGCTATGACCATGATGACGACCCCTTAACCGCTCAGTCCCATCAGGAAGAGACTGTCGGAGATGTTTTACTTAACACTGACTTAGAATTGGGTGATCAGAATGCCATATGGTCACTGCTCTGTCGGTATGCTGATGTCTTCTCTGACCAACCTAGACTTGCAAAGGTTGTCACAAAATTGAGTTGACCAGCGATACTCCCGTGAAGGTTAAGCCATATCAGATTCCCATGCGACTACTGGGTGCAGTAGACAACGAAATTGCTGACATGGAGATTGCAGATATTGTTGAAAAGTCCTCCTCTCCTTACTGCAGTCCAATGGTAGTAGTTCGCAAGAAAGATGGTGGAGTCAGGATTTGTGGCGACTATAGAAAGCTCAGTGCAATCACCAAAGTGGATGCTGAGCCAATGGGTGACCAGATTGCCATCTTCTCCAAGCTGGCAGGGTCACGATATTTCACAAAGCTCGATTTGGCGAAGGGATTCTTTCAGATTCCCCTTTACCCCGAGAGCCGTCAGTTCACTGACTTTGCTACTCCTAGGGGGTTGTATCAGTATAAAGTCCTCCCACTTGGACTTACCAATTCCCCAGCAGTAATCAATCGTCCCATGAGACAAGTGCTCCATGGTATCGTAGGAGTAGAGATGTTCGTCGATGATGTCCTCGTTCATTTTGCCATGTTGGAGGAGCACCTCAGACTCTTGGAAATTGTCTTCAGTAGACTCCACAGTTTCAACATGACTGTGAAGCCTAGCAAATGTAAAATTGCTCACAGTGAGGTGGAGTTCTTTGGACATATTTTTGGCAACAATCACTGCAGGTGTCAGGGTGACAAGATTAGGAAAGTTAGAGAAGCCCTGAGACCTGTGACCAAGAAACAGGTTAGGGCATTCCTTGGCCTAGTGGGGTATTATAGGAGTTTTATCCCCAACTTTGCTCTTATCAGCCAACCATTGTACGAGGTGCTTTGAAAACATGCTCCAAACACCATTGAATGGGGAGAAGAGCAAGAGAGATCTTTTGCCGCCCTTAACCCGCCCCGTCCCGTTGACGTATGGGTATGTTGCAACATTTTGCATTTGCCAGTCCCGACGACGTACTGGTACATCATGCAATTGGAAGGTCCCTAATTTGCACAATTTTCAATTTTCGCGCGTGATTTTTCGTATGTATACAGTACACGGGACACCTTCCACAATTCCTCTACAACATGCCAAGCAGGGACAATGCCTTACACCGCATAACCTCCACCTCCCCCCCTCGCACGTCATTGTCTCAGCAATTCACCTGTTACCAGTGACCTGGCCAATAAAGACATTCAGGGCCAGAGTGATTCCCCAATCGATGACAATGTGGAGGACAAAGTTTACATAGCATCTGAGGAAGAAACAGTCAGAAATGATGATCAGGTAATGTGGCAAAAGAAGGTCAGGTATGGTGATGAGTTAGTGAGTGAAACAATGCTTATAATGCCTATATTACTGTTTGAAAACCAATATACTCTCATACTACATATAAATTCGTACCAAGTAAATAAATAAATACCGTTTATGAGTGGTGTGAAATAGTTACTCCCCATAGAACTCGTTTTCTTTGGTGCCAGCCTGTTAGAAAACCCAGTCAGGTAAGAAGGTACTGATATCTGGATCGAGTATTTTAAACCTCAAGTGAGCGATTTCTCATTCAAATTTCGATGTTTCTCATCAAAAGCGGAGGTTTTAGCCAAAAAAAAAAAAAAAAATCTAAAATGCCTCGGGATTGGGGGGTGTCGGAGGTGTGAAATAGCTCGGGACGTGCCGGGTTAAAAATATGCTGTGTAAGGAGCCTATCTTGCAGCTGCCTGATTCCAACAAACCTTTCATACTGCACACTGATGCTTCACAAGATGGAGTAGGTGCCGTATTTATGCAGGAATCAGAAGGTGGAATTTTCCCAGTGGCATACCACAGTCGTAAGCTAAAACCCGCCAAGAGGAATTACAGTACTGCTGAGAAGGAACTCTTGGCCGTGGTTGATGGTGTTAAGAAATATTACTATTATTTATATGGGGCACCATTCACTCTGGAAACTGATCATATGCCACTCACTAGTCTCAGCATGACTAAGATGGCTAATGAAAGATTGACAAGCTGGACACTGTATTTGCAGCAGTTTAACCTTGTTGTGAGATACATCAAGGGAAGTGACAATGTAGGCACAGACCTGATGTCTCGCCTGCTAGCTGATAACTAACACGGGTCCCATTAGCAAATTGCAGTGTTTGATGTCCTGCACAAATGCCCAGTCTTTTTGCTAATTAGGTATAAGGTTTAACCAGTAAACTGGGTTCCATTAGTGAATTGCAGCGTTTGATGTCCTGCACAGACGCCCAGTCTTTTCACTCATGACCACGTTCCCTGGTTAATTTAGCGAATTGCAGCGTTTGATGTCCTGCACAAACGCCCAGTCTTTTCGCTAATTACGTATAGGGTCTAACCAGTAAACTGGGTTCCATTAGCGAATCGCAGCGTTTGATGTCCTGCACAGATACCCAGTCTTTTGGCTAATTAGGTATAGGGTTTAACCGGTAAACTGGGTTCCATTAGCGAATTGCAGCATTTGATGTCCTGCACAGACGCCCAGTCTTTTTGCTCATGACCACGTTCCCTGGTTAATTTAATGAATTGCAGCATTTGATGTATTGCACAAACGCCCAGTCTTTTCGCTAATTAGGTATAGGGTTTAACCAGTAAACTGGGTCAGCTTTTGATGTCCTGCAGAGACGCCTTGACTACGTTTCCTGATTAATAATGTAAATAGTGTACGTTATGTAACATAAGTACTGATTGCTAGGCAGAGAGAGAGAAATGACATTTTTGATGCTCCACCTTGATTGCTTTCGCAGGTGCAGCTGGCGGGTGCAGCATTGCCGTGCAGAACAGCTGATCGTCCCTGACGCATGCTGCCGCCTCTTCTCTTCTGCCTCATAGTCATCATTTACTATTGACTTGCATTATGTAATTTTACACGTAGGTATAGTTACACCACACTGTCACACCTACACCGTGTATTACATACATCACACTACATAACAATTAGTTGTTAATGTAAATGTAGTGAACTTTTCGCTCAGTTTGACCTGAGTACAGGATTTTTCACAGTCGTCACGGAGTTTTTTCTTCAAACTTGCTTCTATTAACTTAAATACGAGTTTTTTTTTCGCTCACTGGTGACTGAGACTTTCTCCTGTAGCAGGATAGCACACACACCACAGTGTGAATCTTGTGTGACTGAGTTAGGATTAATATGCATGTAAATTGAAAATTTGATTTCCTGAGGGAAAAAAAATTGATTTTGATGGGGCGTAATGTCACAAGTTGGCGCGATTCTCTATCAAAATAAACTCATGACATTGAACTTTGTGGGAAACCGCGAATTCTAGTGAATTCCCATAAGTATCACTCAGTCAACCGCCACATATTCACCTGATCGGGAGTGTTTTCAGAACATTTTTCACTGTTTCATAAGTGATCGTCCTTGTGCGCAACGTTAGCGCTTTCGCTGAGTGATTTATTATGGGCGGGTTTCGTTCACTCTCTTTTCGTTAGCCGTTACCAGTTGGCAGCTGGCCTCAGTCCTTGCCTCGCTTGTTTGAATTCAGTTAGGATTGAAGTGCCGTGAGACCAGGTCGTTCTTCAGTGGGTTCCTGAAGTCTCCACTCAGTGTGATCCGGCGTAGAGGTTTAGCGTGTGAGGCAGCATCCTTCCTCAGCAACGACTCCCAGTTCATCCCGCCTAGCCCCTTTTCTGACCAGTATTTTCCTTTCGTTTTCCCTAGGTTTAAGAGTTTAGCTTTTGAGTGAGCGAGTGAGTGTGTTCTTATTTTTGAATTCATTTTCAAACATGTAACGTAAATTTGTTTCATAGTAATTAATAAATTCACAGTTATTTTCTCTTGCTTAATGTAATGTAAACTCAGGTTTTATTTCTCCACATCAAGCTTATTTCACTTGTAGCTCCTAGTTTGCATAAATGCTTTGCATTATTCATAATTGTACTTAGGTCAGTCCTTTTGTATTAACCGCCCCGTCCCGACCACTTTTTCACCACTGGTACCCCCCAATCCCGACCATTTTTGGACCCAAATTTTTTTTGCTAAAACTTTCGCTTTTGGTCAGAAACAATGGTCAGTCACAAAGAAATTGTTCCCCGGGGTCCATAAGTGGCCTAAATAGGTATATCTTCGTCACACCTGGTACCGTGTTCTCTGTAGGTGGTCTGAGCCTCTAACGTTTTCTACGGTATTATAAGTCTGGGAAACCAATGAAAGTAAGTAGATATGTATTTATTACAAACATAAAAACATGTGATAAAAGAGTAAATTGGATTTTATACAAAAATAGAGCTGAAATAAGCATTGTACCATCGTGTGAAACGAGCAAAATCGGGCAGACTGGTCATGATGAATCGCTAACATTCCTGAATCATGATACATATCATTTTTTCTACTTACATAATACATCTACAATAACATTATACCATTTTACATTTTATTGAACTGTTTTTACGTATTCACAGGCCTTTCGATAACATTTAGCGTAATGTTAGCGCTTATTTACGTAGTGAGTGAACTCGCTGTGACTGTTGTTTCAACTCGTATTGTGTTTTTTCTACTTACATAATACTTTTCTAATAACATTATACACTTTTCCACTTTTGAGAACTGTTTTGAGATAGTTTCAGGCCTTACGTAAATATTTAGCGTAATAATAGCGCATAACAACATAGACGGTGAAGTTGCTATGACTACTATTTCAACTTACAACCTATTTTTGTACTTATATAATAATTCTCTACTAACATTGCACATGTTTACACTTGATATAATTGATATAACATAATTTCAGACCTTACGATTCTACTGAGCGTCATATTATCGCGTACTTACACAGTGAGTGTTATCGCGATATCATTTGTTTCATCTTACACTAGTATTCAACTTATAAATTACCTTACTACTAACATTACAACCTCTTCCACTTTATATAATTCCTATCACATACTTACTGACCAGAATGTTCTACTGAGCATAATATTTTCACAGATTTACACGGTGGGTGTACTCGTGACATCAATTATTACAACTTACACTATTTTTCAACTTATATGTTACATTCATGCTAACATTACACCCGTTTCCACTTTATATTCTTGCTATCACATATTTACTGACCAGTGTTATACTGAGCGTCATATTTTCGCAGATTTAAACAGTGGGTGTAGTTTTGATATCACTTCTTTCAACTTACACTATTTCTTAACTTATACATTACTTTCCTGAAAACATTACACCCGTTTCAACTTTATATATGACTTAGCACCTAATGACTGGCCTTACCATTATAATGAGCGTCATATCACCATCCCACACAGTTTCAGTAGTGTAGGAAGTTATGGTACTCTTTGAAACATGGCTGAAGGCACAACGCAACATTGCACTCGACACACTCGTACCTTGTGTCTTTTCTCTGAATGGATGGTCTGACTGTCGAGTGCTTGCATACATGGCAGCAGTGCTGGGGTTTATGACGGTTTGGGTCGGAAGGGATTGTGCTAGGATAGTGGCGTCCTGCAAGGCGTAGGGGAGTCTGGGCAGCCATGGGGGTGCGGGTGCGGTGTGTGGGTCTGTCCTGGGCATGCTTGGCGATTATTTCACGTGCCAGCTCCCTCACAAACCCCTCAAAGGTCTCGGATACTCCGGTGGTCATGGCGTGCAGGTAGTGTGCGTTCAGGACCGTGATGTCGAGCAAGTGGAAAAGGAGTTTTTTGTACCACTTCATCGTGGTCCTGGCACAGTCAACACTGGAAATCATCGAGTCTGACTGATCCACTTGCCTCATGTTCAGATTATAGTCCAGTACAGACTCGGGTTTCCAGGCATTGCGCCTACTCTCGCTACGGTGATTCACGGAGTCTGTGCGGTGCATCAGGGGGCTGGTAACAGTTGATAGGAGGCAAACTTCCCTGTTGTGGTTCCACAGGGTGGCAAGGATGTTATTGGCCTGGAAGAAAACCACCTCATTCTTGTCAAGTTTCTTCCCTATCTTGACCATATGGCGACGGTTTCTCTTGACTGTACCACAGACTCCGGTGTCGTGTTGGTGGAGGAACCTAGCGAGAAGAGGGCTAGTGAACCAGTTGTTCAGGTACAACACATGACCACGATGAAGGTACTCCTCTATCATTGTCTTCACCACGGCCCCAGAGAGTCCTATACTACGATCTTCTGTTATATCTGTCTGTGCGCCCGTGTACAAGACTATTTCTTGCGCATAACCAGTCTTACAGTCACACATAACAAAGATCTTGAACCCGAAACGGTGTCTCTTGCTGGGTATGTACTGCCGAAAGGAAATATTGCCTCTCCACAACACAAGACTCTCATCTATGACGAGGTCTCTGTAAGGATAAAATGAGGAGCGGAACATTTCCCGTAAATGATCAAATACCAGCCTAATTCTCCTCATTTTATCTGTGTTATTTGCATTGGCTGGATCTTCTGCATCAAAAAAGTGGAGGCGGCCGAGAATATGCTGAAATCTGTTACGACTCATCACCTTTCCAAAGAAAGGTGTGAGGATCATTGGGTCAGTTGTCCAGTAGGCAGGAATTTGTTTTTTTCGTACCACACCCATCAAGAGAACCAGGGCAAAAAATAAGAACATCTCTGAAATTGTCACAGGATAGTCATATTGTTGGGAATGCCTGCTCGTGGTTCCCAAACGTTCACTTTCACGGCACTGTGTTTGTGAAAATATATTGGTCTGTTCCACTATGCGCCCCACAAACGCATCCCCAAAGAACAAGTGGAAAAAATCCACCCTAGAGGAACCCGCATGCACACCTGGAGCCGTGCAACCAGACCGCCACTCCTCAGTGAAAGGATGAATGATGGGAGTAAAATTACTCCCATCTTCCCAGTTCCACGAGACACCACCGTCTCCAGCCACGTCCCCATCGTCCCCTTCGTCAGGGTGGGGAGGTGAGGGTGGTGGGGGAGGTTGGGGAGGTGGAGAGCGGCGCCTCTCATCACTCGCACTTCTCTTCCCTTTCCCTTTTCCTTTACCCTTTCCCTTCCCTTTCCTTCCTTTCCCCACATCCTGGGGCTGTGGGGAGGAAGTTTGGGAATATTGTGGGGCGAAAGACATGCTGGGGAGTGGCTCCACCTCCTCTCCCCTAGGCCTACATGCACCACGTGCTCGTGCTGCCTCCCTCACACCACTTTCCCTTTCACCCCGCACTCCCGCCACACCACTTTCCCTTTCACCCTGCGCTCCCGCCACACCACTTTCCCTTTCACCCAGCACTCCCACCGCACCACTTTCCACTTCCCCAGACAAAAGACTTGCACCATACCTGATATGTCTTCTTGCCCCACCTTCTGATCCTCGGGGTGATATTTTTTCTTTACCCAACCACGAGGCGATATCACTTCCTAAGCCGCCATCATCCTCATCGTCCTCATCCTCGTCCTCATCAGATTCAAGATGGAGAGATAGCCGTGCACGTGGTTGGGGTGCAGGCTGGCCTTCCCTTGCCTTATGGTATGCCACGTATCGCTTTTTCCGGGGCGAAGGGACCTCTTCATCACTGCTTGTTATTTCTTCTTCTGGCTGGACGTAATCGCGATCCACCACATCATCGTCAAGTGGAGAATCACTATCTCCAGTGAAGGCTTCCAGGGCGGACGCAATTTCGTCGTCTGAGAGACCTTTCCGCGCCATGTCTGACCTGGGTCACTGCTAACAGGTGAGTGACCGAGACAATGGCTAGCGCGGGTCATGCGGGGTCTGGGACGCTGCCCGCCTGGCGGCAGGTAGGGGAGGCTTGGGTACGTGGGCGAATCGAAAATCTCGCGCGAATTTTGAAAAATTTGGAAATTATGAACCTTGCAATTGCAGGACGTTGAAGTACGTCAACGGGATTGGCAGTGACAAAACATGAGGACGTGGAAGTACGTCGACGGGACGCCGCGGGTTAAGCTTAAAATCTGTTGTGCAACCAGGAGTTAATGCACCAGCAAGAACCTGTTTATCATTAACAGCATTAGTTATTGATTGTCAGGGGTGGAGTCACTTTCTCCAGAGGCTAACAGTATTAATAAGCAGCACCTGTGAGTAATTAGTCTCTGCTGTGTACTGTTGAGAAAGTTTATAAATTCTCATCCTTAGAGAATTGGCGAAGTAAGCCAGATTAAAGTAATCATTGCTTGATTTTCACAATTCAGTTCTTTGTCCTGTTCTCAAGTATTATTGAATATTATTCTTTAATATTGTATAATCTCAAAAACTCCGTGACAACAGCCAAGATCCTTTTTACGTGGAATTCTCCGTCAGGACAGTCTCTGTCAGATGGCAGGTCTTTCTTCTCCTGATGCTGCCTTGTATTATACTGATGACTCTGTTGGGGCCGATGGGTCTGCTGAATCTTTTTTTCTCTGGGGGAACACGTTGAGTCGTGGCGTATTTCCTTTGGAGTCTAAGCATATCAAACTGAGCTGGTGGAGGGCTGATGCCTCTGCCCGTCATGCCTGCTCTGTCTCTGCAGTAACTTTTCACCTGTGCCCCAGCCTTTCACTTATGATGCGTGAGGTGGCCAGCACCATCAGTCGCCTTTCTATTGATGATCACCTGTCCTGGGTGTCGGAGGGCTCTCATTCTGCCTCCTATTTTGCCACTGCCACTTCCTATGCTCCAGTTGCTATTCCCTCAGACCTGCCAAGTTACCTGCTTGTGCATCTTCACTGGCTTCGACTGCGGTTCCTCTGCTTTAGCCAGCTATCGGGTGGGACACCTGAGCCGTGTCCCCAATGTCTTGATCGGAGTGAGGAACCTCTGATCCACTATGTTTTGGACTGTCCTGCTACTACTCAACTGCAATCTCGTCCAGGCTGGCTGCTTGTCTGCAGTGGTGACGACCATGCAGATGCAGCATGTGTCATAGCCAATGCACCTACCCACGTCCTCTTGGAAGTCGTCACATCCTACCCGCCTCCCAGCTGATTTCTGGCTTGAGTTAGTCTAGCACATTTTCCCTGATGTGCTCTGTGTTTGCCCATGTCCTCCGCAGTGCGGAGACAAATCTCAAACAAACAATCAAGCAATGCCTGCTAGCTTCGTTCTCTGCACTCACTGGCTCGTAATAATGTACATTACCTGGCAATTCACCACCTATTCCTAACGCATTCCCCCTCCTCCTTCAGACTAAAATAAATAACTAAAAATAGGACATAAAGAAGTCTGCAGCAACTTAAGGGAGGAAAAGCTGTTGGTAGAAAGATTAGAGTATATGAAGGAAGGAACTGTAATGCCACTATGGGGATCAGTTATGAGTGGTGGAAGGTACATAATATATTGGGCTGACCTTCTCTTGGTGGAAATAACATTGGTAGCGAAAGACAGGCGATTTTATTTATCTGAATGTGAATCATTGCAGCCTTAGAGAGCTTTTGCTCTCACCATTAATCATCTAGTGGTAAGAACATGTGTATAATTCTATTCCAGCCAACGTCAGATTACTCCCTTGAAAGTGAGCCACAGCAACCACAAGATCCTTGAAGTGTTAAAGAATGAGCTTGAGAGAAGAAAACCCTGAAAAGAGAAAATCAGAGGTATAGGGGATTTGAGAGTGACAAAGAAACATAATATAGGCTCCGCTAAGAAACAATGAGACTATGACACTATAACTCCGATATGAAACAAATGGAACTGGAACATTATTACTCCAATATGAAACAAATGAAACTAGAACATTATAACTTCGAATATCAATAATAATCTGTCAATTAATTTACAATTCAGAAAGATTATTGATAACTGAAATAATATTAATGTAGGTAAGGGAACTATGAACGATATCTTAAATAACCTTAAGCACGTACGTTATAGTCAACAGTACCTGCACAATAAACACCAGACAACGATTACAAAGGAGCAAATTATCATGAACAGCATGTAAACTCCCTAGGTGATTGCGTTAATTGATCTAAATAAGTATGGCTCGCGGGCAGGGGCAGCATCAGGAGGACAGCTTGGGTCTGAATAATAAATTCAATAATATCAGCCGAGGTGACATTAACGGACTCCAATGAGGTGATTTTGGAATATGGGATGAGAAGCTGAGATATGCATGGAGTGCTGTTGATACTGATGAAAATGAGAGAAGTATGAGAATGCCTACGATAGGAACATGGTAGGCTGAGATTTAAGACAGCTACACATTAACACAATGTATCTGGTGACGTCTTTTTGCATTATTTCATGCTATCTTCGGATGATTTTACTTAGCTCAGGAAATATTTTCAAACCGTGTAGGTTAGGCAGATCCTTTAACTCGTTGACTACCAGAGTAATCACTCAAGCTGATCAAAATCGCCTGGTAGAAGCAAAAACAAAATGATAAATACATCATTAGACTGAAAGTTAATAGGGAGGGCTAGGGTGCGAATAAATGTGTTGGTGGTAACGGAAATATCTGACAAGATGGAAGGGACTAGTAGCGGAAAATTGGTGGAAGGCTTGTAAGGTAAAGGTAATAATGTGTGTGAAGGGGATAGTATACTATAGCTGGGACAAACATTTGAGTGTTGATGATAATGTTGAAAATGGGAAAAGCCCAGAGAGCAGACCTGTAGATATGATTTGGGAAACAGGCACAGGTGATGGTTAGATGGTGATATTAACCCTTTAATCCATTTTTATTCTACCACCATTAGATTCTGTTCAACTTAGGAAGGGCCCTTTTATAGTGAAGAGATTAATGAAGGAAACTTCCAACCTTTCTAGTTCGATGGGTCTCCTAAGCTGAATACTTAGTTTTGACAGCAATAAGATTAAATTAAGAATAAGGGGTGGCATCACCGGATCAAAGGGATTATCTTGAATGGTGAAGTATGGTGTACTAAACCTGGGTTCTCGATGGAGATATTGGTGACGATGACAAAAACAGTAAAGCCATGAACAGAAAAGACACTTAGACAATTAGCAAGCAATAACCCTTCTCAACAATACCATCAACAGAAGCAAGGAAACAAGGGGTGGTATTGCGCTGCACGCCCTCATATAGAACTTGCCCGGTCAGTTCTTTTAATTAATCCCCGGATAACAAAGGACAGTACCAGCAGTACCAACAGTAACAACAAAAGCATAAAATGGAACGCACAATAACAACAAAATGTAGAAAATACTGTCCGCAACAACAACAGCAACAATAACAACAAACGCAATACAACATCGAAGAGCAAACAGAGTGCAAGACATGGTAACATCTTCGCAATAAACTAACTCCAAACCCCTTTTCCGGTTATTACTATCAGGATTTATTTTCCCTTGTTGTATTAATTTTCGTACTTTAACATTCATTGTAGTTTGGCTTTGAACATATAGGCATAAACAGGCAGTCTTCTGTACAACTAAGGCCTAGGAATATTTATGCACACTTGAGTGTAGTGTCGTCATCGATCAGGAGGTACATTTTAGAATTTGTCCAACTGACCGGTTTAAATTTGAAAATGACCCCCCCCCCCAATTGTGTCAAACGCAGAAGACACTTTTCTGCATGTAAACACGTACAAATGTCACACTGAAGCCGTTACTTCGGAGTACTTTATACATTGAGATTTGGGGTACATTTGACCCATATGTTATTCATCTGATCATAAAACGATGAAATAAAGAATAAAATGAACTTTTGGGTGTGTCTAGACCCATATTTGATGTCGGGAAAAATAATGAAGCCTGTGAGAATGCACAGAAGTAGGTGAAATTCAGTTTCTTATGACATTCTCATATCTGTTTTCATGCTTTTTTGTTATCTCTCATGCTGATAATTTATTTATTTTTCTGGTTTGTGTTGTGATACCAAGTTTAACAGTTAAAATGAGCAAGCAAAGAACATAAGCGATTGACAAACTCACCGCCTTTGGCTCTTCACCATCAGATCTTCCTCTCCTTGAATTTCCAGCCTGCCTAGAAGTTCCAGGACATTTCCCCTTCTTGAAGGAGAACAAATATAAAAAACAATAGGTGTCTAATTCCTGATTCAACCCAAACACTTGCTGGCCTTTCGAAACGTTCAAGCATTAAAACACAGCCAATCAAAAATGTGAAGAGGAAGCCCCTTCGTTTGATGGAATTGGGTTCACAAGCATCGAAACAAGGCATGTATGCCAAAAAAAAAAAAAAAAAAAAAACTTTGTTGAAAGATATTAATCATTTGGTTGATATAGTTACGTACCAATGTGATCTGCCTGCGTGTCATTGTGAAAAGGAGATGAAAGTTCCACGACAAGAGCATGCCTTTCTAATACCCCAGAGAACCACGTGAAATATGCAAATCAGTGGAGCAGATTGGGAGATGACCAACATCTGAAGAGAAGAAAGGCAAGAGAGGATCGGATGCAAGAAAGACAAGAAGAGGAGAAAAAAAAAGAAAAGAAAAGGAGGGAGGTAGCATCTTATGCAGATGTGGTTGAGATAACTCCAGCAGAATCAGCCTCCAGTGAAGAAAGTTTTGAAAATGAATGGATGGGCGATACTGCCAACACACACACATTTAACAATGTACCAGAGAACTTAGGCCACTAAAAGTCAACTGAAGAGCAAGTGATTTGAAGGATTTACTTACACCAGTCGAGGAGTGCATACCAGAACCACAAAAAACAATGTACTTGTCTGATGAACAGGTTAATAAACCATGCACTCCTAGCTTGGTGGAAATAAATCCATCGAATCACTTGCACTTAAATTGATCATTGGTGGCCTAAATTCTCTGTTACGTTGTTGTGTTTGGTTATGGGCCTGTCGAATGGTTTTGATTCTATCTATGGCCGATTTCCAATTTGCCTGCATCCATTTCTCCTAGCATTACCAATAAAATATTTTCAGGGTGATCCCAGAAGACACTTTTTGGATTATTCGCCAGGCAGCAGTTGCATTGGCAGGTGAAAGTAATTGCAGTAGCTTGATTTGTTCCAGTAGATGTTTGGATGACACTTCATGCTGAACCACACTGGTCCATAGTGGCACATGACAAACTCTGTGGGTACGGTTCATCACCACTCTGCTTCGTTGCTATATATGGCTGACAAATTCTGCTGGCAGTCGTAAGTCATTTTGCATGTGGCACTGGACCAGGCTTCTCCCGTTGGTCCAAGACATCAGTCCTTACAACGTTGATAATTTTATAGAGGTAGTCTTGATCAACACTCAATTCATTAAGGTCAACATCTGAAAGAAGGGGGGCTTTTAGTAATACACTGAATGCCTGTGGGGGAAACTGGCAAATTTCGCACTTATCCAAAGTTTTGCCATTGATTGGACCGATGAGTTTCTTGCACAAGTGGCAAGGTGGAAGTTCGTTTAAATGCAGACTGCAAATGAACCACTGCAAAGGACAACCCAGGCAGCACTTTAGCTGGCGAATGGCTCCATTTTTCCTTCCTGTTTTTTTGGCTGTACTATCAGTTCTAACCGTAATTATCTTACATGCAATATCCTTTTCGTCAATCGAATTATGAAGTCCTTTCGCAATGGCAGTGTTAGTTCCCCGTTTCAGTGTCAGATTGTCTTGACAGAAAGTTCCAGGTTCTCCTTCGTCCCATACCACTTGATTCGCTTTTTCTCATTGCTTAATGTCATGTTTCTCCGTCCATCAAAAAATACAGCAGTGACTTCTTCATCCTGGCAGATTGCTCCTTCCCTTAGATCCCATCAAAAAATACAGCAGTGACTTCTTCATCCTGGCAGATTGCTCCTTCCCTTAGATCCCTCATTATCTTCTGTCGTCTATCTATCTATCTATCTATTGCCACACGCCTCAATCCCGTTCGGGGTGGCCACAAACAAATCGCCTCCACGTCGCCCATTCCCCCGCCATTTCACTGCCCCGCTCCCAACTCACACCCCCCTCTCTCATATACCTCTCCACCCCATCCCTCCATCTCATCCTCGGCCTCTCCCTTCCTCTTCCCCGTCCACCTCACTCGCATACACTCTCTTCGTCAGTCTTTCACCCTCCATCCTCTCCACATGGCCAAACCACCTCACTGTATTCCTCCTAACGCTTCCTATCACATCCACATCCACACCACAACGCTCCTTTATATCTTCTGTCGTGCTGTCCATAATTTGTGATGGTCGGTTACATTTCTATGATCTCCAGGACTAATAATGCTATAGTCAACTAATGTAGCGGTACCGATAGCTGCAGCAGCCCTATCCGACACACATTACCGTTCTGCTTCTAATGCTGAAGTGGGAATTCGTGTTATGGTCCTATCTCTCTGCTTGGCAATATCGCCCATCCACTCAGCTTCAAAACTGTCTTCGCTTGAGGCTTATTCTGCTGCAGTTAACTCAGTTTCATCTGAAGAGGATGCTACATCCCTCCTTTTCCTTTTTTCTCTATGCTCCTCTTGTTTTTCCTGCATCCGATCCTCTCCTGCCTTCCTTCTCTTCAGATGTTGGTCACCTCCCAGTCTACTCCACCGATTTGCATATTCCTCTTGGTTCTCTGGTCGATTAGAAAGGCTTGCTCTCGTCTTGGAACTTTCATCTCCTTTTTGCAGCGAGATGCAGACAGATATCACACTGGCCTACACGCCTTATTTCGATGCATGTCAGTCTTCTTCCTTCAAGCGAAGGAGCTTCGTCTTCACATTTTTGATTGGCTGTGTTGGAATACAGGCACGTCGCCAGGCCAGTAAGTGTTTAAGTCAGGACTAATACAGCTATTGCTGGCATATTTGTTCTTCACGAAGGGGAAAGGTTTTGCAATTTGTAGACAGTCCGGAAATTCAGAGAGAGAGGAAGATCTGATAGTGAAAAATCAAAGATAGTGTGTTTGTCAGTTGCTCATGTTTTTACTTGCTCATTTTAACTGTCAAATTAGTATCACAACACAAACCTCAAAAATAAATAAATTGTCAGTACGAAAGGTAACAAATAAAGCATGAGCACAGACATAAGAATGTCATAAGAAATTGAATTTCACCTACTTCTATATGCCTAAGCAAACTCATGAAATAATAATAATAATGATAAAAAATACACTGGATTCTCACAGGTTTCATTATTTTTCTCGACATCATTTATGGGTCTAGATGCATCCAAAAGTTCATTTTATTCTTTGTTTCACTGTTTTCTCATCACGTGAATAGGATATGGGTCAAATGTCACCCGAAATCTCAGTGTTTACAGCACTCCGAAGTAACAGCCTCAATGTGATTTTTGTACGTATTTTATTTCCAGGAAATGTACCTCCTGATCGATCACGACACTACGCCCAAGTGTGCATAAACTTTCCTGAGCCTACGTTGTACATTAGACTGCCTGTTTATGACTTTATATTCACTCTTACAGTTACCAAGTACTTCACAGCCAAACTACAGTGAATATTAAAGTAAGAAATATGACAAGGGAAAATAAATCCTTATAATTAACGGAAAAAGAGTTAAGGAGTTAGTTAAGATCGTTGTGAAGGTGTTACCGTGCCTTCCACTCTGTTTGCTTTTCGGTGTCGTATTGCGTTTGTTGTTATTGTTGCTGTTGTTGTTGTTGTTGTGGGTATTTCCTACCCTTCGTTGTTATTGTGTATCCTATCTTATGCTTTTGTTGTTACTGTTGCTAATGTTGGTATCGCTCGTCGTTATCCAGGGATTAACCAAAAGGACTGGAGATGCAAGCTCTGCATGAGGGTGTGCAGCGTAAAAGTACCTCTTGATCCATAGCTTTTGTTGATGGTATTGGTGAGATGGGTTATTGCTTGCAAATTATCTTGCACCGACGGAATCCGAGGAGGTATTGTTTTTGGTCGAGTTTCTTTGTTTGTTACTTTGTTTGTCAGCAACATTACAGAAAAACGGCTGAATGAAATTACATGAAACTTTCGGGATATGTGGACACTGGTCCCAAAAGAAAGTGAATAAATTTTGGAGGCAATCGAGTGACCTTGAAAGGTTAAAATCAAGATTACGGATTTTCGGATGACTATAACTTGAAAACGGTTGAAGATAGAGATATTTACTATTTGGAACATACAGGAACTCGTAATGTGGGCTTTCATTTGGCATCAAGACCTATACCCTTGAATGGCCTTGAAAGGTCAAACTCAAAGTCACGGATATTCAGGGGGCTATAAATCGAAACTGGTTGAAGAAAGGGAGATATTTACTCTTACTAACATATAGGAAATATATGGGTTTTAAATTGGTACCTTGACCTTTGACTGTAAATGACCTTGAAAGGTCGAGCTCAAGGTCACGGATATTCAGGGGGCTTTATCTGGAAATTCGTTTGAGATAGAAATATTTACTATTACCAAACTATTACCAAGACATAGGAAGCCTTATATGGGTTTTCATTTGGCAGCATGACCTTGAATGACCTTGAAAGGTCAAATGCAAGATCACGGATTTTCAGAGGGAGTAACTTGAAAACATTTGCGCAATTACCTTAGACTTTAACCCATTAACTCCCAGGGTTCCTGTGTGAGGAATTTTGCTGGAGGAGTACTAAATGTACTGCCCTCCGCCTATCCTCCCATAGTCAGGAAGCTCCTAGGTCAGGAATATCTAGTTCCTTCCTATATTGAGGACGCTGAACGTAAATGGGTTGTTATTGCACTAACACTAAATATCAAAAACGAGTTAGTATTCAACGCCAATAAAATAACTGCTGTCGGGCGACGTTTGTTGTTCCTGGCACCACTTGCTGTTTCAGCGTTTTTTTTGTTGATAGGTTTACTGTTTTTACCATGGTCATCCAGAACCCAGGTTTACTACACCATACTTTATCATTCAAGATAATCCCTTTGATCGGGTGATCCTCCCCCCCTTTTTTTTTTTAATCTAATTGTAGTCAGAACCAAATATTCAGCTTAGGAGACCCTCGAACTAGAAAGGTTGGAAGTTTCCTTCATTAATCTCTTCACTAAAAAGGGCCATACCTTAGCTGAGGAGAATAATGGTGGTAGAATAATAATGGATTATCGGGTTAATTTTCACCGCCTCACCATCACCTGCGCCTGTTTCCCAAATCATATCTACACGTCTCCTCTCAAGGCTTCTCCCTACTTTTCCCATTTTCAGCACTATCATCAACACTCCATGGTTTCTTCCAGCTATAGTCGACTATCCACTCCACACATATTATTACCTTTATCTTGCAAGCCATACACCAAATTTTCTCTACTAGTCCCTTCCATCTTGTCAGATATTTCCGTAATCACCAACACGTTCATTCGTACCCCAGCCCTTCCTATTAACTTTCAGTCTGATGATGTATTCATCATTTTGTTTTTGCTGCTACCAGGCGATTTTGTTCAGCTTGAGTGCCTAACCTACGCGGTTCGAAAACATTCCCTGAGCTGAGTAAAATCATCCGAAGATAGCATGAAATAATATAAAAATAGGTCAAGGATTCACTGTGTTAATGTGTAGCTGTCTTAAATCTTAGTCCACCATGCTTCTCTCGTAGGCATTCTCATACTTCTCTCATTTTTATCAGTATCAAAAGCACTCCATACATATCTCATCTTCCAGTCCCATTTTCTATTATCACCCCCTCATTAGACGCCATTTATGTCCCCACGGCTCTTATTACCTCCACCAGGGAGGTTACGTTTTACCCCTCATTGCCTTTTCTTGTATATTTTTGTGTGTCTGTTAGAAGGATAACACAAAAAAGTTATAAACGAAGTTTGAAGAAATTTTGTGGAAGGGTGGGCCATTGGCCATGAAAGAAATTATTAAATTTTGAGCTGGATCAGCATTCGGATCCGGAGTATCTCGCATAGTATTGCCAAAAGTTCTCCATGAAATTTTGTGAAAGGTGGGTCACTGACCAAGAAAAAATTATTAAATTTGGGGGAGGATCCGGATTCGAATCTGGATCCTGTATACACGGATCCAATTCCGGGAATATTCAAAACGTTGTGAACGGATTTTGATGAAATTTTGTGGAAGGGTAGGCCATGGCCCAAAGAGGAAATGATTATATTTGGGCGAGGATCCGGATCCGAAGCCGAAGTATTCCCCACAATATCTCCAAAAGTTCTCAATTACATTCAATGGAATTTTGTGAAAAGGTGGGACATGGACCAAAAAGAATTGATTTACTTTTAAAGTCGATCCGGGTCCAGATCCAGATCCTTTTAAATGGCAATGGCATTAGTGGAGGCATGTGCTTTCTGTGTGCTTTCTAGTTATTATTATTATTATCATTACCTCCGCCAAGAAGGTTACATTTTTTGCCGACGTTTGTTTGTTTGTTTGTCTCTTTGTTTGTCTGTTAGTAACTTTACTCAAAAAGTTAATTACGGATTTTGATGAAATTTTGTAGAGAGGTAGACCATAGGCCAAGGAAGAAATGATTAAATTTTGGGACAGATCTCGGTCTGGTTCCGGAGTATCTTGAACAATATCTCCAAAAGTTCTTAATGGACTTTAATGAAATTTTGTGGAAAGATAGTCCATGGACCGTGAAATAGTTGATTAAAATTTGGGGAGGATCCAAATCCGGATCATACATCCACGGATCCGGATCTGGACCATTTTTAATGGCATTGGTGGAGGCATGCGTTCTCTGAGTGGTTTCTAGTTATTATTATTGTTATTATTATTATTATTATTACTATTATTATTATTATTATTATCCATCCATCCATCATCCAATCCCACATTGCTCTATGAGGAACGTAGGAGCCCGGGCTAGGCAGTTGGTCCTGACATTTAAGATGAGAGTGACCAGCCTCACTCATTCCTGAGTGGCATTACATGAGCAATAAACCCCAACCACTCCTTGGATATAAACCTTCACCGGCTCAATCCGATTGGAGCACAGTTATTACCCATTAACCCACCAGGTGCAACAATTTGGTTATATGGTTATCACCCAGTGTAGTAAATGGTTTCTTGGTGTATGGGAAACCATTTGGCTTGTCACTCAGTGTAGAGTCACCCACAAGAAAAAAAAGGAAGAGGAAAGAATAAAGGAAAGAAAGACCGAAGAGGGAGTGTAAAGTCACCCGCAAGCAGAAGGATGAGGAAAGAACAAAGGACAGAAAGGCAGAAGAGGATGGAAGTTATTATTGAAATACAACCCCCGTTGAGACACCCACCCTAGGACGGACCCACAGCCCCACACCCACCCCAGAAGGAGACCACGAAGGGACAAGCAGAGAGAGCACCAGGCCCGAGCGAGACAGGCCCAGGTGTACCAAGGTCCTACACCCTTTTTCCCCTCAACATGGCCAACAACAACTAAACAGTACCAGCACACTACATCACAGCCTGACCAACACTCACCAGCATTGGGGTGGGACTTGTCCACAGACAGTCCCAAGCAGCACCGCTGTATTGGCCACTGTATGTACTGAGGAAGGGTCGGCCACTGTACATCCTTCAGCTGATGTCCCCTGCAGCGCTGCGGTATCAGCCACTGTACGCCCTTCAGCTGCAGCCACCCCTGGAACCAGCCTCGCAGTGGCGGCCACTGTATGCACGTCAGCTGGCAAGCCAGGCAAAGGCAGAACCACGACGTCGGCCACTATACACGTTGGGGAAGGGTCGGCCACTGTACACCCTTCATTTGCCTCCTCCTCAGGGAACAGCACCATGGTATCGGCCACTGTACATACCGGGGAAGGGTCGGTCACTGTACACCCTTCAGCTGTTGTCCTGAGGGCCTGTTGAACATGACATTGGCCACTGTATGCATCGGGGAAGGGTCGGCCACTGTACGCCCTTCATCCACAGTGTCTGGGACGACCCCTTCAGAGGAAGTCTCTGGCTCAGCGTACCTGTCATTTGGAGGCCGAGTGGGACGCCCCTCTCACTTTCCTCACAGGTATAGTCCCACGGTGGAGCTGCTGTTTGAGGAGTGGTTGCAAGACCCTATCCCAGTAGAGGGGATCCACGCCCTACAGGTTGCCCCTGGACGATGCCTGGTGGTGACAGACATCACCTGGAAGGGATGCCGCAGGCAGCTCCTGACGGCGGTCCAGCCCAGTGGTGACCGCAGACCCTAGCCACCCAGGGACATCCCTAGAACCCCGAGTCGAGACCTTCCGAACCTGTCCCACCAACGACCCTCTGCCAGGAGCAGGCGACGACAGGCGTGTCTGTTGACTTTGTTTGGCCTCAGTCCTGAGGGTCACCTCCCAGGTTGAGGCCCCACCAGGAAAGGGCCTCCCTGTACACCAGACTCCAGCCACACCTGGATGACCTCACCCCCTACAGTAGTCCTGTGCCCCCTACAGGAGCGTACGCCCGACAACCAGCCTCCCACACCTGGACACCACTTATGATTAGCCCAGGTTTCAGCAGCCCAAGAAGCCCAGTAGTGTAATCTCAGTGTCACCATATGAACCAAGGACTGACAGTGTCTGTGTTATATGTCTTATTCATACATGTGGTACAGTGAAGACTGACAATGTTCATACTCAACATATTGGCACCTCTAATGTACAGTGAGAATCGCCTAAGTCTAGAACTAACGAGTGATACACTAGAACTGTATGGTGAAGACTGTTCAGACTGTGCCTACAACCACTGTGTATTATTGATGAATAGTCCTGATCAATGGTGACTACACTTGTATATATTGTGTGCAGTATTTGTTGTATACCAAAGCCTAACATTGTCCATATAACCTGTATTGTATATAATTGTTGTATATTGTAAGGAAATCAAATTAAGGCAATATATGTGTTACGGTGGTCTGCTGAGTTTTTATGCCCTGTTCCTCCTGTTGTGTGTTCCAGTTCTGGTCTAGAAAGAGGACCCCGCTCAGTAGCTAGTGTTCTTAGGACGAAAAGTCGACCTGAAAACACCTAGCATAGCACTGGTGGCCAGTGATGGTTCTTGTCCCGATCATAATACAGAGAGGAACAAAAACAGGGAAATCTAGCACAATGATGACCAAACCCCATATCCAACTGCCAATATTTGATCCTGAGCAATATGACATCGATGTATACCTGGCCATGGTTAAACCAATATTGGACATAGGCTTCGAAAATGGCAGAAAAAATAGCTGTCACTCTGCCACACCTGGGCAAGGCAGTATCAAGCATAGCCTCAAAGATCATCCCGGAACTAAAATGGGAACAGTTTTACAAATCATGAAACAGGCGATCATGCCATCCCTGGGCAAAGTTGTAGCTCTATTGCAACTTGACGCCTTCACCTATGACAGAAACCTGGATGACACACTCATCCAGGCTAGGCGACTCATCACTGCTGCCTACCCGGATACCAACGCAGTCACACGGGAACAACACATATTTAACATCCTGTTAAGGATTCTCTCTGTCAACATAAGGGAGCATTTCACTATCCATGACCCCTCGGAAGACCTCGACTGGGACCTGCAACTTGTGCGGCGCCTTCTAGCTGCTCGCCACACCCCCCAACCAATCAATGCAGTAAGCAGATGCCCTACTCACAGGACGGCTCAACATCACAAGCAACGAACACCTCCCTCCCAACCATGAATCTAGAGCACACCGTTTGAAGAGATGCCCCAACCCCAAAGAAAACCCAAACTTAATATCCATCAACCCATGGAAATCCACCGCCTGTAGCCATAGCTGCCAGCTCCATGACATACATGAACAACTAAAGGCTGCACGGAGCAGGGCGACCACACAGGGGCGTCGCAAGGTCTCGTCTCTGGAGACATGAAGGCCCCAAGGACGATGCTTCACCCACCAACTACGCTGATCCTGGGGAAATGGAGCCTGAAGAGAAGGACGGCACACAGCAAATGGATTTTCCCACACCTCTCCATGGTGGTGGGGACTATTTCGCAGAAATACGGACCACCAGTCTATGACGAAATGAGGCTGAACAGGGTGAAGGCGACGCTGCTGGTCGAAATGGGAGCGGCCAGATCTTGCCTCTACACACATTTCTACTCCTACGACACCTCCGCCTTCGGCCCGCTCCTCCCCACCTCAGCCCACCTCGTAGATGCTGAGGATGGCCTCTTGCCAATACATGGGGAGATCCGGGCCCTACGGACACCCACCAAGAAGTCTCCACCAAGCACAGATTCATCGTGTTTGACTCTACCTGCTCTGCCTATGAAGGCTAAATGGGGCTGGATCTCTTACTGAAACTTCACACGAACATCGACTGCCACAAGCGGTGTCTCCAATTTCAAAAACCTCCAGCCCCCCTGCCCAGCCACTCTGCATGTACACACCTCCCCCCTTGCTCCCCCCACCCTGTCCTCCACCCTACCCCCCACCCGTGCCCAACAACCGCCCCCATCCCACCTTCCCTGTGACCATTGCTTCCACCATAACCATCCCCCCCCAACATGTGGCCTGGCTACAGCTGAATAGACCCAGCGGCACCTCCATTGTGTTCTTCACCAACCTACCACTGAGGGCCTTCTCCTTCTGCCTACTGTCACCCACTTTCCTCCTCCCCTCACCTCCGAGCAGTACGTATTGCGAATCTCGCCACATGCCGATCACCTTCCCCCGAGGATTAGTGGTGGGAGATATGGAGGAAACCGAGCCTTGTGAACCCCCCCCCTTTCACCTGCCACCCTACCCTCCCTACCTGAACACCTCTCACCTCGCCAAGCTAACAATCATTGACTCCTCCTCCTGGACTTCCAAGACCTATCCTCCTCAGGCCCAGCAGACATCGGATACACCACATACCTCCACCACGAAATCCACACCACAGGACCACCTATCCAACAACCCTCATGGCGAGAAAACCCCAAACAGTGGATGGAGGAAGACAAGCAGGTCCAGGACATGCTAGATGCCGGCATTATCTCCCCCTGCACCAGCCCATGGTCCTCACCTGTTGTCCTTGTCAAGAAAAAGGATGGAACCATGCATTTCTGTGTGGACTACAGAAGACTTAATGATGTGACCATAAAGGATACCACCCCCCTCCCCAGGATAGACGACTCCCTTGACTCCCTACACTTATCATCATGTTTCTCAACCCTAGATCTCCAGTCAGGGTATTGGCAAGTCCCCTTCCACTCTGGGGACAGAGAGAAAACAGCCATCTCCACCAGTATTGGCAAAAAGTACGAATTTAATGTCCTTCCCTTTGGGCTCTGCAATGCCCCTGTCACATTCTTTCGACTGATGGAGTTGGTCCTCAGCAGCCTTACCTGGGAAATCTGCCTGGCGCACCTAGACAACGTGACTGTTTTTAGCCAGACATGGGCCGACCCTCTCCAACGCCTCAAGCAAGTCTTCACGCACATACGCCAAGCAGGACTCAAGCTCAAGCCCTCTAAATGCGTCCTGGCTGAACGATCAGTCTCCTTCCTAGGTCACATAATCTCGCCAGAGGGCATTTCTCCCAATCTTGACAAACTGCGGGCCATCGCAAACTTCCCACTACCCAAAGACGTCCATGAAGTGCACGCCTTCCTTGGACTAATCTCCTACTATCAGCGTTTCGTGAACGGCTTTGCCGACATCGTTAAACCCCTCCACGATCTAACCAAGAAAGGCGAACCATTCCTCTGAACCGATGCCCGAATCACTGCCTTCAACACAGTGAAGTCAAAACTCATCATTGCCCCAATCGTTGCCTTCCCAGACTACACCCTGCCTTTCCGTCTGTACACAGACGTGTCTTTGGTTGCAATTGGTGCCGTGCTAGCCCAGGTACAAGAGAGGCGAGAACATATCGCCTGCACCAGCTGCACCCTCAACCGAGCTGAAAAAAATTATGCAGCCACAAAACGTGAATGCCTCGGCATTATATGGGCATTAGAACATTTCCGAGCATACATCTCATGCACCCACTTCACGATCATCACAGATCATCAATCCCTTCAGTGGCTACATCAGTCTAACACCAACAATGCCCAATTAATCAGATGGAGAGAGGCACTGGAGGATTTTGACTTCGAGATCGGCTACAGACCAGGGAAACTACACACCAACGCCGACGCCTTGTCATGGCTCCCCATCAACTCCATTCATGTTACCCCCGACCTTATGCAAAAATAGCAGGACAGGGAACGACCACCCTGGGTAACCACCCCAGATATTTTCCAAACTCTACCGGCATGGCGACCATCCCTACAACAACCCCCAGCTGCACTGCACCACATCCCAGCACATCACCCCACGGCCCCACCACCCCCTCCCACTCTCCACCACCTACACCACCAAACCTTCACCCACGTGCAATCAGCACGTCATCACCCACCACCACCCACAGACCCACACGTCCACACCTCGCTCCCACCAAGGACACCTGCCCCCCCAACACGAATCCACCAAGCATTCCCTCCACCACGGTACATACAGGTCGCCGACAGAGACGGAGCTCTTCCTGGATCGTGTGGAAATAATTGTTAAATCAGTGGCGAAAAAGGAGACCAGCCTCTTATGATTATGTAAATGAGTGCGTGAGTGGTGGTCAAGTCGGTCAATAGTAAAAAAAAAAAAACACAGGTTTTGGTCAAAGAGTACAAGATATAGTGCAAAGTGAAAGATTCCATATAATGGTTGCACAAAGGCGGAGGGCGACAGAGCTTTGTTTACATATGGTGAAAAGGAATATGAGGGCTTCTCTGAAGATGATGTGGAAAATGGAAGTACTATATTGAACCAAACAAGAGTAGCTGGAGTAGAGAAAACAGCGGACAGGAATGTCCAGGAATTAAAAAAGGTATGGGTGGTAAATAAAGAATTACAGGAATGAACCCAAGAGCAGGAGAGAGAGATCAAGATTCTATGAAGTAAACTGGAAAACGTTTGTACTCGCAGTGTAGAGCAAGAAAGAGAAGTCATAAAATTGAAAGTGAGTAACGAATCTGCATCTAATGAAATCAAACAGCTCAAGAGGGAGAATAAGAGGTTGGAAGAAGAAAGTGACAAGATGAAAAGTAAATTAGATGAGTATGACTCTAAGTCAAGGATGCAAGATGAGCACATTATGGAAATCAAGGAACAACAAAGGGGTGGAAGAAAATTCAGGAGGAGGGAAACGTAAATTTGAAAGAGATTATAGAACAACAAAGTAAGGAAAGGGTGGAGAAGGAAGTGATTAGAGTACTGAGAAGTAGAGAAGCGTTAGTCAGGGATGTAGCAGGGAAGAAGAAATGTGTAATAATTCCAGGAGTAGAAGAAAAACGTATGACAGTAAGATCAGAAAGAGAAAATGAAGAAATGAGTAAGGTTAAAGAAATAATATAAGTAGTTATGGAGGGTAACAACGAAGCTCAAGAAGAGATTGAAGAAGTGTTTAGGTTAGGAAAGTACGAGGAAGGAGGGGTGAGGCCACTGAAGGTAAAGTTTCCCAGCTACTGGTAAAAGAAATCATCAATAGAACTTGGAGATTATCAGACAAAGAGGGGTTAAAATATGTTTGGATAAGGAGAGATGCAAATGAGGAAGAAAGAGCTAAAATGAAGGAGTCAGTAAAGGAAGCAAAGGCAAAAAACGAACAGAGAACGAAGGAAGTGAAGACAGTGTTTTATTGGAGAGTTATGGATCAGAAATTGAGGAAGTGGTACTGATGGAGAGAAGGAGAGAAGAGAGTATAAAAAACAACAAAAATTTTAAAGTGGCATATACTAATGTTAATGGTTTAATATCAGCTAGGTTGGAAATCAACAACTTCTTGAGGGTTCATGAACCCGATGCTATATGCTTTGTTGAGACTAAGTTAAGAAAGGATGTTGATGTCCATATGGGAGATGGTAAATACAAACTGTGGAGAAGAGACAGAAAAGAAAAAATGGGAGGAGGAGTGATGATAGCAGTGAAGAACAACATAAATGCAGATACTGTGGAAATGGGAGAGGGAAGGGCTGAAGTGATAAATATGTAACTAGAAACTGGATAGAATGGTGGGGGAGATATGGCAGTAGTATATGTTCCCCCTAAGACAAAAGCATGGAAGGATGATGAATACCAGGAGATGTTGTCAGACATGGCTAATTATTTACAGAAAGTGATTGAGAAAAGCAACAATATAATTTTAATAGGGGACTTTAATTGTAAAGAGGTGAACTGGGAGGAGTGGAACTCGGGAGGTGGTGAAGATTCGTGGGGGACTATATTGTTAACCCGCAGCGTCCCGTCGACGTTCTTTAACGTCCACACGTTTTGTCACTGCCAATCCCATCGACGTACATAAACGTGAAAAATTGCAAGGTCCCTAATTTGCACAATTTTCAATTTTCGTGAGCCATTTTTGGTAAGTATACACCAGACACCTTCCTCAACAAGATGCCAGGCAGGGACAATGCCTTACCCAGCATGATCTCCTCCCCTCCCCCTGCATGCCATTGTCTCAGCAATTCACCTGTCATCAGTGACCTGGCCAGTATAGCCATGTCATGCCACCATACGAAATTCAGGGCCTGAGTGATTCCCCAATCAATGACAATGTGGAGGACAAACTTTACATAGCATTAGAGGAAGAAACAGTTAGAAATGATGATCAAGTAATGTGGCAAAAAAAGGTCAGGTATTAGTGAGTGAAACAATGCTTATAATGCCTATATTACTGCTTGAAAACCAATATACTCTTGTACTACATATAAATTCGTACCAAGTAAATAAATAAATACCGTTTATGATTGGTGTGAAATAGTTACCCTCCCATAGAACTCGTTTTCTTTGGTGCCAGCCTGATAGAAAACCCAGTAAGGTAAGGAGGTACTCCTACCTGTAATGAGTATTTTAAACCTCAGGTGAGCGATTTCTCTATGAATTTTCGATGTTTCTCACCAAAAGCGAAGGATTGAGCCAAAAAAAAATTTTTCCTAAAATGGTCGGGATTGGGGGGAGTCAGTGGTGGAAAAGTGGTCAGGATGGGGCGGGTTAAATACATCAATGACCAATATGATGATGCAGTGGGTCAAAGAAGAGACAAGATTCCGAGGTGGGGACACACCAGCAAGATTAGATTTATTTCTAACCAAAGAACCCGATGTAATAGAATCCTTGAACACTCTTTGTCCTATAGGAAAAAGTGATCATGTGGTCTTTGAGTTTCAGATGATAGTAGGGAATGCGGTGCCAAGAGACGAGTTTTTTAAGCAGGGAAAATACAACTTTGGGAAGGCAAACTCTACAGGATTGGGAAAATTCTTTGAAAATGCGGATTGGAGATAATTCAGAGAAACAGGAGAGATACAGAGGAAGTGGGAAATCTTTCTAGACCTTTATAATTTGGGAGTGGAAAAATATGTGCCAAGAGTAAGTGGGAAAGAAAACAGGAAAAAGGAGTGGTTTAATAGAAGGTGGATGATACCAAAAGAAGAGAGGAACATGGCGTGGAACAACTGGAGGAAGAAAGGTAATAACAGAACAAAGGAAGAATATAAAAGAACTAGAAATGAATATACAAGGATACGTAGAGAGGAAGAAAGGAACTTTGAAAAAGGTATAATAGAAAATTTGTAAGGATGAACCCAAACTGTTTTATAGATTTGTCAATGGCAAATTGGAACAAAAGGAAGGAGTCACCAAACTGAAAGTAGATGGAGAGGTCTATAAAGATGCGGCAATGCAAGCTGAAATAATGAACAAACGTTTCCAGTCAGTTTTCACCAATGAAAGTGACTTTGTGGAAGGGGAAAGTGTGACTAGATATATAGTGATGAAAGATATAAAAGTGGAAGCACAGGAAGTGTATAAATTACTGGAAGCTCAAGATGTAAGGAAAGCCCGAGGACCAGATGGAACCTCTAATTGGGTTCTGAAGGAATGCAGAGAACAACTGGCAGATAAGATTCTCGGTTTAATTATGTGTTCTCTGGAAGAGGGGAAAGTGCCTCAAGAATGGAAAAAGGCAAATGTGGTACCAATTTATAAGGGAGGAAACAAGGAAGAACCCTTGAATTATAGACCAGTGTCCCTAACCAGCATGGTTGCAAAATTGTGCGAGAGAATCCTGAATGATAGATGGATGAAATATCTGGAAGAGATGAATATTTTGGCTAATAGTCAGTTTGGATTCAGAAGTGGAAGGCCATGTGTTTCCAACTTGTCGAGCTTTTACTCAAGGGCAATTGACGTGCTACAGGAGAGAGATGGTTGGGTGGATTGTGTGTATATAGATTTGGAAAAGGCCTTTGACGAGGTACCCCATAAGAGACCATTGTGGAAACTACAGCATATAGGAGGACTGAAGGGAAACCTCCTGGGATGGATGAGAGACTTTCTGAGAGACAGACAAATGACGGCAATAATAAAGGACAGGATGTCTGGATTGAGAGAAGTAACAAGTGGAGTCCGTGAGGGGTCCGTGTTGGTGCCAGTAATGTTCCTGATTAATATTAATGATATGGTAGAGGGAGTGAACAGTTATGCAAGTCTGTTTGCTGATGATGCGAAGATCCTGCGGAAGGTAGAGGCAGAGGAGGACTGTAATATGCTGCAGGAGGATCTGGATAGGATACATGATTGGTGCCAGAAGTGGGAAGTGAATTTCAATGCAAAGAAGTGTAAAATATTGGAAATGGGTAAAAGTACCAAGAGGCCATTACTGAAGCATATGATGGGTAATGAACCTGCCACAAAAGCGAGAGAAGAGAAAGACTTGGGAGTGCTGGCCCAGGATAGTTTGTCTCCTGAAAAACATATTAGCATGTTAGTTAGAGAGATGTATAAACTTCTGACTAACAGAAGAGTAGCATTTCATTACATGGATGAGGGGATGATGAAATAATTAATAGTGGCCATGATCTGCCCCAGGTTAGAATGTGCAGCAGTACTGTGGTCCCCACACAAAAAGAAAGATATAAACAAGATTGAAAGAATACAAAGAACAGCAACTAAGATGGATCCCAGTCTGGCAGATCTGTCATACAGAGAGAGGCTGGAAAAGCTGGATTTGCCTTCGCTAGAGGAAAGGAGAGACAGGGGCGACATAATTGCAGTGTTCAGGACCATGATGAGAGTAGATAAAATTGACAGAGAAGATCTGTTTTTATGGGATAAGAGAGTAACAAGAGGACACGGAATGAAACTGAAGAAGCCAAGCTGCTTGAAGGATATCAAGAAATATAGTTTTCCTTATAGATGTATAGACCTGTGGAATAACCTGGACAAAGAGATCGTCCAGTCTAAAAACTTAAACGAGTTTAAAGCAAAATTTTACTTATTGAGAAACAGAGACGGGACCCCACGAGCGTAGCTCATTTCCTGTATATCACAACTAGGTAAATACAACTAGGTAAAATACAACTGCCCACAACAGAACCTCGAAATCGCCAAGTGACTCCACTACCTCACCACCAACACCAATCCTCACCACCACCACGACCAGATCTGGGCACCTCTCCCACCCACCAGCCAGATACACTGCTATGCCCTCACCCACACCCCCAACATCACCCCAACCACCAACAACTACACCCACCACCCCCAACACAACACCTATCACACTGAGTCTACACCAGGCGCAGTGAAAACTTCCACCCCCCACAATTCCCCAGGGGAAGGATTAACACCTACCCTAAAAGCCCGCATAAAACCCCAGCCACCTCACCTCTCGCCAGCATACAGCCAGAAGACCTCCAATACTCACCACCGCTGGAGATCAGGATACAGCGCACCATCTGGTCCCCCGCGCAAGGGCCCAGCTGAAGGATACAAGGCACGCCTCAGCTACTCCGCGTCCTCCGCCATACACCACACACCTCCACCCTCCACATCACATGTGCCTCACACCAGAAACCCAACCAGATCACACACCACTGGACTACCCTTCTCTGTCACCTCACACCGACACACTGGACCTCCTCCTCGGACACATACCACCTCTAGCCACGGAACGTGACTTCTTCCCTGCCGACGGTGGTGAAATACACACCCCAGCTGAGACACCCACCCTAGGACGGCCCCATGGCCCCACACCCACCCCAGAAGGAGACCTCGGTGGGGCAAACAGAGAGAGCACCAGGCCCAAGCGAGACAGGCCAAGGTGTACCACGGTCCTACGCCCCTCTTCCCCTCAACACGGCCAACAACAACTAAACAGTACCAGTGCACTACATCACAGCCTGACCAACACTCGCCGAGATCGGGGTGAGACTTGTCCACAGAGTCCCAAGCAGCACCGCGGTATTGCCCATCGTACGTACTGGGGAAGGGTCGGCCACTGTATGCCCTTCAGCTGTTGCCCCCTGCAGCACCGCGGTATTGGCCACTGGACGTACCAGGGGAGGGTCGGCCAGTATACACCCATCAGCTGCAGCCACCCCTGGAACCAGCCCTGCAGTGCCATCCACTGTATGCCCCGGGTTGGACGTGATGGCCAATGTGCACGTCAGCTGGCAAGCCAGGGAAAGGCAGAACAGTGACGTTGGCCACTGCGCGCATCGGGGAAGGGTCAGCCACTGTACACCCTTCATCTGCCTCCTCCTCAGGGAACAGCACCACGGTATCGGCCACTGTACGTACCGGGGAAGGGTTGGCCACTGTATGCCCTTTATCCACAGTCTCTGGGACTACCCCTTTGGAGGAAGTCTCTGGCTCAGCCCACCTGTCATCCAGAGGCTGAGTGGGATGCCCCTTTCACTCTCCTCACAGGTATAATCCAACAGAGGAGCTGCCATTCGAGGAGTGGTGGCAGAGCCCAATCCCGGGAGAGGGGCTCCATGCCCTACAGGTTGTCCCTGGATGAGGCCCAGTGCTGATGGATGCCACCCAGAAGGGATGCCGCAGGCAGCTCCTGATGGCGGTCCAGCCCAGCAGTGACTGCAGCTCCCAGCCATCCAGGGACGTCCCCAGAAACCCGGGGTGAGACCTTCCGAGCCCGTCATGCCAATGACTCTCTGCCAGAAGCAGGCGACGACAGGCTCGTCTGTTGGCTTTATTCGGCCTCAGTCCCAAGGGCCACCTCCCAGGTCAAGGCCCGGGAAAGGACCTCCCTGTACACCAGACCGCAGCCACACCTGGACGACCGCACCCCCTACAGTAGTCCCGTGCCCCCTACGGGAGGGTACGCCCAATGACCAGCCTCCTACGCCCGGGTGCCAGCCCAGGTTTCAGCAACCCAAGAAGCCCAGTAGTGTAATCCCAGTGTCACCATATGAACCAGGGACTGACAGTGTCTGTTATATGACTTATTCATACCTGTGGTACAGTGAAGGCTGACAGTGTCCATACTCAACATATTGGCACCTCCAATGTATAGTGAGAATTGCCTAAGTCTAGAGCTAACGAGTGATACACTAGGACTGTACGGTATAGACTGTTCAGACTGTGCCTGCATCTATTGTGTATTGTTGATGAATAGTCCTGACCGATTGTGACTACACTTGTATATATTGTGTGCAGTAATTGTTGTATACCAAAGCCTGACATTGTCCATATAACCTGTATTGTATATAATTGTTGTATATTGTGAGGAAATCAAATTAAGGCAGTATATGTGTAAGGGTGGTCTGCCAAGTTTTTATGCCCTGTTCCTCCTGATGTGTGTTCTAGTTCCGGTCTAGAAAGAGGGCCCTGCTCACTAGATAGTGTTCTTAGGACGAGAAGTCGACCTAAAAACATCTAGCATAACAATTGTTATCATTATTCTTATTGTCACTTTATAACTGCTACTAGTACTACTACTACTACTACTACTGTTACTACTACTACTACTACTACTACTACTACTACTACTACTATTACTACTACTACTTTTTTTTTAATTCACCCCCATCCATTGGGGAATTATATTGTGAGGATCAAAGCAACCTTCCTATTACAGTTCACCATTTGGAGTTATAATGTGAAGGTTAACACTAACTCTCATATTACAATCCGTTGCCCCCAAGCACGCCAACGGCTGTGGTTACTAACCATGTACTATTATTATTTTATTTTATTTTTACTGATATTACAGTGTAAATAAAGACATTAGACTATTGGAGTCGCTGATCTATGCAACTCTCGACCACAGTAGCTTCTTAATCCATACTCGCCAGAGAGACAGGCCTGAGGGCTGATGATCTTGTGCCCCTGAGACATAGGAGTGCAGACCTCACGAGGGAGAATGACAGTCAACATCTCATCCAGGCCATAACAGAACTCTGCGGTTGATGTTTCTTCATAGAAAGAACCTCTGTCAGTCTCGAGTAGAATCTCACAGCCTCTGGACCCATTCCACCTGATGTTGTGAACACAAGGGGAGTGAATCGACCATGGTCCACATGTTGGATCCTTTCTTGATAGTTTGTTTTTTTCTTGTTCATTCCTTTTGTGTGCAGCTTTGAGAGACAATTCACGATGACATGCTGGCATGGGATCGAATACCCTGATGTCAAAGGACGCCCTCTGCCCACGTGTCCAGAAACCTTGAGCACTGACATCCACTCTTGCATAATTTGATGTGTTTGATGTTCTATGGGTGAAGTGCTTGCCGTCCAGGGGTAGCAGAGCTGGCTCAATTGTGACATCATGGCATATTTCCTGCAGCATTTTTGAAGTGAGGTTGCGTATTTCATCGCGTCGGATGCAAACAAAGCTTTTCTTCATGCATACCATTGCATGGTTTGCAACAAAGGCAGTGCCACAGGCACAGTGTTGAGATAGGTTCTCTATTGGCCACCCATATCTCAGGGCTATAGCGTCAATAAATTCTTGTTTGTTGAAGTGGAAACCTTTTGCCTTGAGAGGCAGGTTTGTCAGCCAGTTCGATGCCCCAACCTCCTGTGCAATTTCAACTCTTCTGCACTGGTCTGGTGTTAGATGTTCGATTTTGTGCTGCAGCTTGTCCTTTTGTTTTGCTTCTCACTCCTTATTTATCTGTGTCTTTATGTCTTTCTGCCTTTGGTGGTCGATTTCACTCGTCTCAACCTGGGTGCAAATCTTCTGTGACAAGGATTCGGTGAGTCTGAGTGAATTTCTGTGTTCATAGCTTGCCACAGCTGCTAGATTTATAAGGCCAAAGCCTCCCATCCTGGGTGGTAGTGCTAGAAGGTCCCTCTCTTCTGGTGTGGGGATGTGGCCATTGGTTAGAAATGGGAGGAATGAATCCCTGATAGCATTCTCCAGTGGTTGTGGTTGTAGGAAAAGCTCAATGTCTGGTATGGTCCTCATCACGAAGGTCTACTTGTGCTTTACACCATAGGTAAATGTGCTGTATGCTGCATGGGGTTCTGTTTTTGCGTGGCTGGATAATACATGAATTTCTTCTGCCCATGTCTTTAACTTATCACTCACATATTTGTCTTTGAATTCCTTAGTTCTGATCACAGCACCTAGATGCCTCTGACCTTCCTTGGTCACTATCACGTTTGTGCCTCTAAAGGCTTCCTGTGCATCTTGATAGTAAGCTGGTTTCACGATCAAGATGGACTTACTTGCATTAGGGCAGTAACCTATTTCAGGGCCATGAGAGGTTACAAGGTCCCACCAATTCCTCATATCCTCCACCTTGCCAACACCCATGAGATCATCTGCATAGGCCACCTGTTTTACATTGGTGGCCTCGTATTTGATCTGTTGTTGCATCACTGTCATAGCCAGGGCATACATAGCCGTGGAGATGGGGTCCCCCTGGGGTCCCTTCTGTGGATTGGATTACACCAACATCATGAGCAGCTGTCTTACCCACAATGTAGAGGTATGCTGGTTCTTTGTAGGTGTTCTTCACATATTGGGCAAATGCTGGGCATTTAACCTTGATGTTGCGCAGTATTGCCTCCCGGTTGATGGAATCAAATGCATTTGAGGCATCAACTAATAATACTGCCTATTTTCCTCATGGAGCAAACTGCTGCCTCACCTCCTGTCTGATGGCCTGCACACACATGGAGGTTGCCAACTGCCTGCTTCACATCATCTTTCACCACCTCCATGATGCAATTTCCTATAATCCGTCCTCAGACTTCACCCACCCCGATGGGGCTACATCCAGGATTCTTATCAAGGGGGATTAGTCTGCAAGCCATCAGTGCTTCGATGTCATTGCACTCACTTGAAGCCAGCTTCCTTGCCAGTGAGGCAATGGGGCTAACCAGGTCTGTTGCTGCCTCCCCAAACTTGATGTTACTGAGGATTACTCGCCGAGACTTTGCATCCTGGCCTGACAGTCTTGCCCCTCCCTGTGTGTGCATTGCCTTCTGCCACACCATATCTCCTAATTATCCTGTCATATATGATGGGATTGGGAGGTGTGTAGTTCCCGTCAAGCTTTGACTGGGCACTTGCTTGTCATGCAGTTGGGTGTTTTTATTTTAGTTGTTGCATTGTTTCATACGTCAGGTCAAGTACTCCGTTTGGTGACTGAGCTGACAGGGATCTTGTCGCAATCGAGACCTTCCCCTGTCTCATCTTGCTGCCAAAAATTCTTGTCACATCGTTGGTATTCTGATATCTTCTGCCTCTGTTGTTTTTTCTCATCTGCAAGGCCCTTGCTTCCTGAAGTAGGTTGTCGATTTCACCTCTTTTCCAGGTTTCAACCAGCCTTTGGATGGCCTTAATATTTTCTTGGGCAGGTCTTGTTGAGGAAGAGATGTGGTATCAGTGCAATGGGTGAGTTATTGTTGTAATTGGCTATCAGGCGAGTGATTTCCTTGATTATGTCAGTAGTGCATTTGGGAGGTTCGAGAACGTTACATGACGACCATCCATCTATTTCATTATACGTGGTGTTCACCCAGGTTACTGCATTTTCTCTGGATTTGCTCATCCAGTATGTGGGATGACCTTCTCACATAGACCTGTGAGGCTGTTCTGCTTCCTCGTTGTTTGTGTCACTATCGTTCCGGGGACGTATAATACCTGGATGATTCTCACTTTCTTGCACTCCTCTATGGTGGTCTTTATCCTGAGTTTCATTTCTGTCATAAACTTCTTGATGTTCCTCAACCCCAACTTCACTACTATTCACTTCCCCATTGTGATTTAACCCACCCAGCTTTCGCATCTTGGCGTCCATCCCTATCCCTCGCTTCACCACGGGGTCTTTCACCACCACGCATGTCCGTGTGATCGTGCATATTGTCGGTGACCATCCCATCAATTTCCATGTCACGAATCTGTCGCCTGCCATGTTGGAAGCGGTCAAGTGCCGATTCTGGTGGGCTATGATTCCCTAGCACATTCATACAGAAAGGTCCCAGCCTACAATATGTACAAGGCGACCTGTTTGTTGCACATTCGTTTGTTCGATCACAGATTTCCTGTGCAGGCTGGGCCGTACAGTAGCCCGGTCAGTGGGGTATAGGCTGATTTAATAGTAGTAAGGGGGAAGACAGGGCCTGGGGATTCCCCACCACACACGCCCTGTCTCCTGGCTGGCTTCTTGGTGTGTGTGTGTGTTGTTGCGCATGAGCACCTGACACACTTATGCTGCCTACTGGAGCACTGACAACAATACTGTAGCATGGCCATGGTGTTAATAAAGTTTTTATACTGTGGTATATTATTAATAATAATAATTATGGCTACTTTTTGTAGTAGTTGTAAATATAAATATAATGTTATTGTAACTGTTGTTTTACTATACGATTCTTAAATTAAGATTTGATATAAATGAGTAATGTGTTTGTTTTACTTCTATTTTTGCAGATAATATGATGAAGTTATGAAGCAGTTTGCTCGTTTTTCTCTAGTTTTGCATATCAGTTAATATCTAATTGGTTTGTCTTATACTAACAATCGGTTGAACTGATACTGTTATGTATTAAAAGTTTGACATGAAGTAAAACAACGCTTCTTTGTTTAGGGGTTAAATAGGTGGCCAATGGGTGTAGTGTAATATTGTGGAACTTTCTTTACTGATGATGGGTCTTCAGGTGTTACGGTGTAGGGGTGAGGGTGGTGTGTGGTATGGCGGCAGTCTGTGTGTGTGTGTGTGTGTGTGTGTGTGTGTGTGTGTGTGTGTGTGTTGCTTAATGATATTGGGTTTCCAGACGTTTAGTATGGGGTGAGAGTGGTGTGGTGTGTGTGTGTGTGTGTGTGTGTGTGTGTGTGTGTGTGTGTGTGTGTGTGTGTGTGTGTGTGTGTGTTGCTTAATGATATTGGGTTTCCAGTCGTTTAGTATGGGGTGAGAGTGGTGTGGTGTGTGGTGTTGGGACAGTGTGTGTGTGTGTGCGTGTGTGTGTATGTGTGTGTGTGTGTGTGTATGTTGATCAAGGTTGCCAGATTCTTTTGATCGAGTTATCGTACTGATGTTTCAAAATTATCGTTTTTCCACCCAAATTATCGTAAAAATATATCGGATGCCTGTGAAAATTATCGTATATTTTTAGTGCAACTACTGCACTACGCTGTACAGTAATAAGATGATAAATTAAATGATGGAGTTCTTACCAACACAACATGTCCTCAATGATGTTTTAAATTTATATAAACAGATTGATCTTATGTAATGAAAAACGAAAAACATGAAAAACCATAAGTTTTGATATATGTAATGGCTAATGTAAATACTATACAGCAGGTATCACTCATATTCAGTTTAGAAAAGTTCATCAAAATTTATTAAATAAAATAAACAGTTCCTCTACACTATTTATAATTCACTGATTATACAAGATACTATTATGTAATTCTTTCTTGGTGTCGAAATATTTCTTTTATACTGTATAGTTACACAAAAATCTTTAACTATTCCTTTCCCGGTATCAAAATAAAATGCCTCCTGACGTGTGTGATCCATTTATGTAATGACACGGAATGGGAAATTTATCAGATCAAAACACCTTTTATCCTGTTCGTTACGATATTTACTTGTTAACAGAATTCCATATCGTTGTTTTCTTTGTCTGGGCTTGCACTTTAACATGTACAAGACCAACAATAAATTGTAAAAGAACAGTGGCCTAAAACTATATCATATAGTTTACCTTTTTCTTTTTTTATTGTGTTACAGGAAGCGCCTCCTGCTCACTGTTCTGCTCCTTATCACCCATATTAGAAGTCATGGTAACGGTGTCTGATTTCTAGCTCTAGTAGTGAGCCTGTCACTGGGGTGACTGCGCCCAACACCTTCACAATGACGACTGACGAGTATTAAACCGTAACGGTCAACCGTCAGTGTGACTTGAAATGTGCCTGTACATTTCGTACAGTACAAGTACAACAAGCCTAGCTATCTCATAGACACAATTACCCTATGAGCACTAAGGAAAATTACGACTTCTCATTTTTCAGAAAAGATACTGTCTATGGAAAAGATTTACTCTTGATGATTGATTGATTGATTGCAAATAATTAAAATCTGGCAGCGCAAGTGCCAGGGTCATATGCCGCCGGACAACAAAGTAAAAGACACAGTATAATAAAAAGTGCATATTCATATTAAAGTTAATATCTGTTCGTAGGAATAAAACACTGAAAATAATAAAAGAATAGGTTATAAAATATCAATTACTTATAAACGTGAAAAGAGGCCCGCCTCCTGAAGAAAACTAAAAACATCACTAAAATCGCTAGAGGCTTCACCAAGCATCAAAGACAAACAGTAGACACCATCTGCCCCCTTATGCTTATGGAGGAATCTTTAACGCACGTCCCTCAGACTCGGACACTCGACCAGCAAATGACGGACAGTAAGGCGAACAAGATAGGCATCACAGTACAGTTGAGATTCACCACTCATCAGAAACCCATGTGTAAGCCACGAATGCCCAATGCGAAGCCTAGCAAGAGCCACCTCCAATCGCTGAGACGTAGAGGGAAGAACCCTTGGCACAACCACTCTCTGAAAGATTTCTTTTAGTTTATTGTGAGAAACAATGCCCCGCTGTCTCTGCCAACAAGTACGAATTGCGTAACGCAAGTAAGGTGTTACATCAGAAGCAGGAAGTGGGTAGTCGGTTGGGGGCTGTTGAGAAGACGCAGCTTTAGCTAAAGTGTCTGCCCTCTCATTGCCCACCACACCAACATGTGCAGGTACCCAACAGAAGTCTACACTGCGGCCACGACGGCCAAGAAGAAAAAGCCACTCTAAAATTGATAAAACCAATGGATGGGATGCATTAAAAGACTCCAGTGCAGACAAAGCACTATGCGAGTCACTAAAAATCACCAAAAAGGATTGGGGGAGAGTAAAAATAATTTTAACAGCATATAAAATTGCAGTCAGTTTCGCCGTATACACTGAAGTAATGCCAGGAAGGCTACTGCACCTACTAAAGAAAGGGAAGACAACACCAAATCCCACTCCAGTATCAGTCTTAGACCCGTCAGTATAAATGGGGATAGAACCCTCATGAATGGAAGCATGTTCTAAAAAGAGAGAGAGGGACACCTGAGAGGAAAGTGAGCCCTTTTTTTTCAACAACAGACCTTCAGAATGTTACACGAGGGAGCAGCCAAGAACCCACCCTTGGTATCCGATGTGGACAAATTGCCAGTTTCGGAACAGAGAGGGCTAACAAAACAGACTGGACCCTGTAACCAATTACTTTAGGAAATTAGGACGGGTGTCAAAAACAGAAGATCGGGAATCCTGGGAAACGATGGCACAAGAAACTGAGTCTGGAATGCAGTGAAGACGATACCAACACCTCATCATTAGCAACTGGCGTCGCAGATCCAAGGGGAGTACACCAGCATCCACCAACAAACTTGGAATCGGGGATGATCTGAATGCCCCAGTTGCCAGATGCACACAAGCATGATGCACAAAATTTAACAACTGGAGATGGGCATCTGTTGCAGAGTAGACCTCATACCCATATTCGGGTTTAGGAAGAATAAGAGACCTATGCAAGAGAAGGAGGGTCTGACTGTCAGCACCCCAAGAGGTATGAGCTAAAACCTTCAAAAGACTCAAAGCTGTATGACAAGCCACCTTAATGGGACAAAGATGAGGGACCCAGGTTAGTCATCTATCAAACAGAAGACCCAGAAACCATGTCTCTTCCACACAGGATATTCTCCTACCATAGAGATACAAGTCAGGGTCAGGGTGAACCCCTCGAAGACGACAAAAATGCATAGCCACTGTCTTTGTTGAAGAAAAATGGAAACCGCGAGTTTCTGCCCAATCAGAAATTCGATTGAGAGCCAGCTGCAACTTCCTCTCTATCAGAGACATTCTAGACGCGGTGAAGGAAATCTAGAGGTCATCGACATACAGTGATCCTCGTACACCATCAGGAAGTACACTAATGACAATGTTAATGGCTACAGCAGAGTAACACTAAGGATTCTCCCCTGTGGTACTCCATATTCTAGTGCTCAGGCAGTAGAAAGCACTCCTCCCACTCGCACCCTTAAAATTCGGTTAGATAAAAACTGTTGAATAAAAATAGGTAAGCGTCCACGAAGATCAAACTCATGAAGAGACAGTAAAATACCATGATGCTAGGCAGTGTCATACGCCTTCTCCAGATCGAAGAAGACCGTGACCTGTTGTTGGTTAGTGGAGAAAGCCTCAGTGACAGAAGATTCCAAGGACAGTAGTGCATCAGAGGTAGATCGCATTTTTCAAAAACCATACTGGGCAGGGGATAAGAAGTCACCTCTCTCTAAAAACCACACAAGCCTAACATTGACCATCTTTTCCAAAACTTTACATATACAAGATGTCAAAGAAATAGGTTAATAATTCGTCGCCTGTAGGTGGTCCTTACCTGGTTTGGGGATGGGGATAACTACAGCAACACCCCAACAAGCCGGGAACTCCCCAGAACACCAGATCTTATTAAACAGTGAAAGGAAAAACAACAGGGACTCATCAGACAAGTGGCATAAAAAGGCATAAGGAATATCATCAAAACCAGGAGAGGAATCATGGCACTGTGACAGAGCTGCCTGGATTTCAGATATTGAAAATGGAACATTGTAAGGCTCTCCTCCAGCAGAGACAAAACTGAGACCACGAGACTCTAGGCGCCGACGGTGGCAAGCCGAAGGCGTATCTGCATCCTTCTTTGACACACTGGCAAAATGATCATCAAGCAACTCTGCAACACCATATGGATCAACCACAGTTCCACCTGCTGCAGATAAAACAGGAGGGGAGGGAACAGTAAATTTTCCTGAAATTTTCCTTACCCAGTTCCACACCTGGGTGATGGAAGTCCTCGAACTGATGGAGGAAACATAACCCTTCCAGGATGAACTCCTGGCCTCCTTTAAAATCCGCCTCATATGAGCTCGTGCCCTCTGATATGCCACTAAATACTGAGGATCTCCACGGTGACGACGAAGTCGAGAGAAGGCAACTCATTTGGCTCTCACTGGAGAACTGCACTTAGAGATGCACCAAGGAACTGGACGTTTGGAAACTGACCCTTCGTTTTTGGAATAGATAACAGGGGTGCTGAGTGCAACACGGTATTGAAATATGACACTGCCTCAGTAAGACAGCCAAACTCGTTGACAGAAAGGGAAATTGAACTTAATTCCCTGAAATGTGGCCAGTCAGCCTTATCCAGAAGCCAGCGAGGAAGACGTGGCTGAGGTCCATCACCACTAGCAGTTAAAAGTAACGGAAAATGGTTGCTGCCTTACAGATCTGGCAACACATCCCAGGTAAAATCTAAAACAGCATCAGCTGAGCATAAAGACAAATCATTGGCAGTAAAAGTTCCAGTCTGACTATAGAAATAAGTCATTTTATTGGTATTGAAAATGTCTAGCTAATCATCTTCCACTAAAGATGCCAGCATTACACCCCTAGGGTTGGCCTCACTATTTCCCTATAGCAGATGGTGACCATTCATATCTCCTAGTAACAGAAAGGGAGAAGGAAGGTCATGAATAAGGCGTTCCAGATCCGCCCTTTCAACAGCAGCACTGGGAGGAAGATAAAGACTGCAGACTGTATATTGTCGACGTAAAAACATCCAGACAGCGACAGCCTGAAGGGGAGTGATGTCCAGATGACTGTATGGAATATCCTTGCAAAGGAAGATAGCAGCACCTCCATGATGACCTTGGCCCGGCACAGGATCAGAATAAAAGGCATGGTAGCCAGAAGGACCGGAAGGAACAGTATTACCCACCAGGGTCTCCTGGATGCACATGCACAGAGGAGTAAATTGAGAAACAAGATGACAATTCCTCATAGCTGGCACGTAAACCCTGACAATTCCACTGGATGATGGAACCTATAATGGAGGAATGAAGATTAAGTGTGGGACTGTACACCTGACAAGTGAGCAGGTTTGAATTGATACTTATGAAGACCCTTCGCAGGAGACTGCCCAGCACCAGAAACCCACACCCTCTGTTTAATATCTGAAGGCAAACGTGAGGATGGGGAAGTAAGTTTTACAACACTTTTTTGGAGTGGGCATACCAGTTTGTTTTGAAAGTGGCTTGGGGGCAGTCTTTGGAGGTGTAGGACGGCCAGTGCCTCCACCAGAAGCCCCAGGAGTGGAAGTAGAGTCCACAGGACTCGAATCATTTAAGGAGGACATCCTATGCTTTAGATCTGAAGCACCAGCAAGTTGCCCAACAACATCCCCAGGTGGGAACTGGACCAGCAGTGACCCATCAGCTTCAGCTGTCACCTGGCTAGATTCCTCAGCCTGCGGGGCAGAGGAAACAGGAGAGGAGTCGACACAAGGGTCAACAACAGAGACCTTAGGTGGTCGGTCTTCATCCTCAGAGGACTCTGACGAACAATGGTGACGTTTGTCAGGTACAGATGGAGCCTCAGTCATACTGGGTAAGACAGGAGAAGGAGTCTGGTCAATGTGGACATCTGCCACCACCACAGAAGTATGTAAGTTGTCAGCCACGGCAGTGGAGGCGGAAGCAGTCGGGGTAGCGGTCGGGCAAACTTCACTCGCACCAAAGCACCAACCGTGGGGACAGCATCCTCCAGATCATGAGTTGAAGGAGTGGGTACTGGAATACGTCAAGGCTGCCTCTGATATACAGCGTGGCTCACCGACACTCCAGCAAGGACAGCAGCATAAAGTAACTCTGGGCTGGAAAAAGTGAGTTTGGGCTCTCTTCTTAGCTTCAGAAGACGAAACCCTCTCAGTTCTTCTAATAGACAAAATCTCCTTTTCTAGGCAGTAGTGTGGGCAGTTTTTAGAATTTACAGCATGAGGACCCCCACAGTGATAGCATTTAACACCTTAACCGCGGGGCGTCACTTTCGTGACACTTGGGAGCAAGGGATCATACTGCGGGGCGTCGCTTTTGTGATTCTGTGTTATTTTGAATTCACCCGGGCTTCCAAGTGGGGGCTTGTATCATCTATCAGTACTGCCAATGTCCAACACTAGTCAGCACTCCTAATCTCATCTGTACTCCCATCCATTGTTGACAATTTAGCCATTTCTCCCCGTTCTTGACTCCCCTCCCTACCCCCCCTCCATTACACTATCCTCTCGCCTGCCCGGCCATGCTACGCTAAGTATATCTTCCCTGGAATTTTTCACTGATTTCATCCATTGAAATAAGCCCTATGCCCTATTCTTATACCAAATAATATATACAAGAAAGAAATAAGGTAAGTGAGAGTGCCATACACCTGGAATTGGCTAATTATCACCTGACAACACCTCACGTGCACTCGTTCGCTAATTTTCGCTGTTTTTTTTCCCTTGAAATATGCCATATAATCTATTTTCGTAATAAATATACGTATAAGGAGGGAAGGGAGAAGCCTAAGTGATATTTACATTCACCTGGAACTACCTAATTTATAATGTATTGTCTAGATTTCCTGCCAATCATTTCAGTGAAATACATAGCTGTTTCAAGAGCTACGTTGGTAGTGCTGAATAACCCTCAAGTAGGCCTCAACCCGGGCCAGCCCTCCTTATCAGTTCTCTCTCAGATTCCGAAGAGGAGGTACGGCTCATCCTCTTGCTGACTTCAGGGCCTTTTTTCACCCCCATGCAAGGGCCCTGTGACCTTTACCCCCTACTAAACCTCGTGTGGAAAGAGGTAAAGGGCTGACAATTGATAAAAGAGTGACTACGATCTTTCTATTGAGTAAAACAGTGCAAGTGGAATTGTAACTAATGTGTAAATAATGTGTAAACAGCAAGTGAAAGTAATGAATGTAAATATACGTGAACAATGGAAAATAGTTTTATAAGTTACTTCAAGTGACAGTGCATAACACAGTGTAAATAAAATAGAAATGTAAATAACGTAAATAAATTAGAGAACGTAAATAGAAATGTAAATGAGTAGTATTATAAGAATACGAGTATATACCCTAGGAGTAATGAAAGTGAAAGTTTCACTCTAGCATGTCTGAATACTATGAGTTATGAGAGTGAAGATGAAAGTGACATTCACTCTCAATGCTAGCATACAGGACGAGAAAGTGAATGCTACGTATTTTACTGAAAGAAATTGAATCCCTACGGTGGCAATAAACTAATACTACTGAAGGAAACTTATGGATAAAGACTGTAGATATATATAAGTGTTATATAGTAATAGAAATATAAAGTGTGAGGGGTTTTATGAATAATAAATGACAGAGTACCAAGAGCGAACTAGCGCAAGTGCGGCGGTCAGACGCGCTCATAATTTTCATTGCTTTCACAGTGGGTTTTTTTTTGGAGTATGGATCCCAAACTACTTGAAAATCATAGAGTAGTATTTATAGTGTTAATATCTGGCTGTGGTAATCATATTACGGGTTGTCGGGAAGTGTAAAGTGGAGACTTCGTTACCCAACTTCAGAGGTCTCCACAAGTCCTACGGTAACGACGAAGGCTCAACAAACATTCCAGGAAAAAGCTGAAGGTATGTGCCATAAGCATATATAATTTTAATATTCTAGGACTAATAACTGATTTTTGGCAAATATTTTTTGAGAGTCTGTCGGAGCCCGAATAACCCCGCGGCACACGCAAAACATCGGTAAACATGCCCGCGGTGTAGGGGTTAAGGGGCCCTGGACAGTCATTGGTATGACTTGGTCCGCCACAAGAGACACGTACAGCAGGAAGACCAGCCCTATGCATGGCGGCAAAAGTGGCTAACGTGGCCATAACCTTGACATTGGAAACACCGCTTTGGGATCGGCACATACAGAATCACTGGAATAGATAGCCAGGCGAGTTTCACTGATGCAGGCGAAGTCAATCTATTAAAGGTCAGGAACAAGGTCGGAGTGGGGGTCAGGACATCATCTATATTCTTCTGCAGACGCTCAACTTTGATAACACCAGACAACTGCAGTTCCTCCAACAACCGCGTCTCTGAATATCTGAGTTGGTCTCGGGAAAATATGACTCCCTTACAACTATTAAAAGTAGCATGTGGTACACAGCAAATGTTAGAATCTGCGACAGACTTTAAAGCCATTAGACGGGCACTCTCTTCTGGGGAAGACACCTCAACCAGGATGCTTCCATCTCCCTGTGTTGAGATTTTAGGTTCCCTCCCACATGTAGAAACTATGGCTCGGTGCAGATCAAAAATATCAATATCTAGCACTGACTTCCCCTCAGAGGATTTCAGTACCAGATATTTACTATACACCGCAGGCACAGACTCTTTTATGCCCTGCCCCAGAGTCCCACCAACCCGACGCGACCGCCTCCCAGTCCCATGTGATCGCTGGGGCAGTGGAGGATAATCACCATGGGCCTGGTAAGGCTCCAGAGAGGCAATAAGTAAGGTGGAGTCCGAAGGATGGCCAGGGACAGATGCCGTGTCATCAACAAGAGCTTTGTTTTTAATAACCTCCATAAACAACCCATAAGAACTTCATTCCCCCACTCCCCCACCCACAATGGAGCCCAACAGGGGGAGGCCATATGTCAAGGACAGAACCACTGATGACCCCAGGGATAGCAGAGGAGTATACGCAGGTAACCACTGGGGGACCCAGACAAGGGTGACTCCAGGATAATAGGAGCCACCAGGCCCCCCAGTGCCCATGTGACCCTAACCAAAGCATGACCAGCCGATTGACCTGGTCGGGCCCAACCAGGCCACCCATCTAGCCAGAATAAGGGACCAAAGAGGTGTATTGCTAGCTGCAGGGCACACCATACAGCATCACTCAACCCCCAGGACTCCAGTCTCCCAGCATTACGGGATGCCATGCACGGCAAACACATGGGGAGGCAATAATCCCGACCTAGATGGCAAATGGGCAGGGACTAACATCACCAGCAGGCCTCCTTCACCAGTGATGTAGGGAGTGCTTGGTCCACGAGGCCGACAAATACCGAACTCTACAAAGGTAGGCATGCCTCCAAAGTAGGCGGCACTACCAGCCATGCTTCAAGCCCTGCCACCACGTCAAGGTGACCCCTCTCTGCGGGGTTACTCTTGATGAAAAGGCTTTTTTTATGATCATTTTTTAAAATTAAAACTTTTATGCCATAAAACACAGAATTATTGTACAGAAAGTACGATAATAAGAAAAGGTATCATACACGTACCAGAGGCAGTTTAATTGTACATGTACGATAATTATCGTACGAATGGCAACCCTTGTGTTGATGTTGTGACAGGTGATGTGTGGTTGTGGTATGTTGTGGTAAGATAGAGGCACCTTGGTTTACAAAAGCACATTGGCATTAACAAGGTTTGTTTAGTATTTGTTTTGATTGCAAGATTGTGATAGAGAATTTTGAGAGGGTTGAGTAAGTAGTTCTAGTTTGTAATTTTATGGAGTTTTTACATTAGCACTATTATACTGAAATTATATAAAAGTTACCCTTATTACTACTCTATTTAATAATAATAGTATATTTAAAACAAGGGTACTATTTAAAACTAGGATACTATGCTTAAATTCGTTATTTAATTGAAGTTATATTTATTAATTATATATATTAAAATTTACGTTCAGATTATTACTATGCTATTTATTATTATTTTATTGACTTATCTACTGTGATTGGCTAAATATGTATGAAGAGATTTTATGTACAATATGTTTTATAGTAATTTAAGAACAGTCATTGTGTGTGTGTCTGTATGTATGATGTGTTTACATTACAGTGTCATCTAAGGTGTGTGTAAGGTTCCCTACCTAAATGTTTTTATATGCCACACTTCTATACCACTTGGCTATGCTGGTGGTGTGTATGTAGGAGATTGCTGTATATTTAGTGGTTGTTGTTGTATTTAGTGTTTGATACAGTGTTTGTAAATCGTATTATTAGGTGGTGTGTATGCTAGTGATCAATGGGTGATATTCAGTGTGTGGTAACAGCTGATGTGTCAGGGAAATGAAGTTTATGCTCCAAGGATAATGAAGTGAGTAAGAGGTGTGTGACAGCCATTCCACGTCTTGTTATTTGTGGACAAAGTTCTGTCTATCTATCTATCTATTGCCAGACACCACAGGGGTGGCCATATGACTTTGATTTATTTGTTTTAGGGGGAGGGGCAGTAACCCTCCACCAACCCACTTGTTGATACGTAGGGAGCACGTATGGTTTGGTTATATGGTTACCACCCAGCGTTGTAAATGATTTCTTGGCTTACAGGAAACCTATTTGGCTTGTCACTCAACGTAAAGCTACCTGTAAAGGAAAGGAAAACAACAAGTAGTGACATGAAAAGTGGGAAAAATAGGAAAAGAGGAGTGCAGGCACAGAAAAAGAATGATAAAGGCTAAGGAAGAAGCAGGCAGCACTACATCAAGTGAGTGGATTAATAATTGAAATATAGACTTTAGAGAGGTAATTATTTTGTAAGTGAGGGTGGGGGATACTTATATTGTCGGTGTGTGGGCAACGCACATGTGGTGGGTCCCGAGAGGCTTATGATATAATGTATGGTGCTGGCAGCAGTCTAGATAACCTCTCAGGTCAGCACCTCGCTCGCTAACCGTCCACACACACACACACACACACACACACACACACACACACACACATGCACACACACACACACACACACACACACACACACACACACACACACACACACACACACATGCACACACACACACACACACACACACACACACACACACACACACACACACACACACACACACATGCACACACACACACACACACACACACACACACACACACACACACACACACACACACACACACACACACACACACACACACACACACACACACACACACACACACACACACACACACACACATCACCCTTCCTTCCCCTCATACCGTAATTTTAACACTTTTTCACATTTTCCAAGCTTTATATAACTGATATTTAAGAACTTCTTTCACATATGAACCAATGTCCACTTTATGCTGGAGTGGGTATCAATTTCAAAAGCCCACAATAATTTTAACTGTGATTTCGGGACGATAACGCGAAGCGCCTTGCACACGTCCTCTCACTCCACCACCCAGAACACACTACTACTACTACTACTGCTACTACTACTACTACTACTTCTACTACTACTGCTACTACTACTACTACTACTACTACTACTACTACTGCTACTACTACTACTACTACTACTACTGCTACTACTACTACTACTACTACTACTACTACTACTATGACTACATTTACTACTACTAATGCTACTACTACTACTACTACTACTACTACTACTACTTACGAACACTGATTTAATACTTTTTTTTTTTTCTTTCGAGGGTGAAGACATTTCATTTTGTCCTTGTGTGTGTGTGTGTGTGTGTGTGTGGAGGGAGGGGGGGTTATGGGGAAAGTTACTGAAAAATAAAGGGAGTAGTAGGCTAGGTTCAGTGGCTGGGGGAAGACCCTGGTAAAAGGTGAGAGTCCTTTTCCTGGATCGCACAGGGTTGCTGTAAAAATCTGAGAGTAATGGAAGGAACTGGAAACTGGTGAATGGTTTAATAATACTGACAGAGTGTGAGGTGTACACCCTTTTTACTTAAACTTGGCTCTGACTTAGCAGTTTATTTCAAGAAGCTCATTGGCTGAAGAAAGACAATATCTTAAATCTGCATCTTTTTTCGTAGTACATCCTTGTGATTATTATCATATTCTAGTGTTGATCTGTTGTTACAACTCAGTGTTCAAAACAGGGTGGTGGTAATTTTAGGGAATGGGTCTTGAAACTGTAACGAATGGGGAAACCTTATACTGTAATATACTTCAGCTTTTCGTTGTTATTTTGACTCCGATTTTTGGCTCCTTGACGCTCATTATCTGTACTTTAGTAGTAAAATATGTGTGGGTGGGTTATGTAGAGGTGAGGGTGAGGCCATTGTTTCTCTCACATAATAGTTTCTTTATGGGCCAGAGCTTTTGTTCTTGGATAATACCATTACCCTCTTCCCCATACCATTGTTTGAAATACCTGCCTTCTTCTTTGACCCCTTTGGCCTGTGACTGCATTTATGCTGAAGTGCTTTTAATCCGTCTCCCCAGGGATGTCACTTCTATTCAGTTTTGTCTAGCACAAGGGTTCAGGAACGTCTTGTATATTTATATCCATCTAGCTACGGGTGCTTGTGAGAGACAACCTCATGTGGTGGCACTGATATAATCAGGCATATTCATTACCTGGTTATACAAACGACCCTTACCACCTCCCTATCCCATCAAAGGAGGAGGATGGACTGTTGGAGAAGGGCAGTTTCTGCCTGCAGTCCGTCGGGTTCACGTTTCAGATAAACATGGGGCTATAACATCAGTAAATAGTATTCTCTCTAACATGAGACGATTTATGTAGCCCTTAAGAGACTTTTCAAACTAGAATGATAAAATACAGGCTACCAATGATAAATCTGTTCAGTATTACAGGTCCACTGTAGGTTAACCCGCCCCGTCCCAACTGATTTTCCACCACTGACTTCCCCCAATCCTGACCAATTTTGGAAAAACAATTTTTTGCCCCAAACCACCACTTTTGGTGAGAAACATCGAAAATTCATGGAGGAATCGCTCACCTGAGGTTTAAAGTACTGGATAAAGGTAGCAGTACCCCTTATCTTACTGGGTTTTCTACCAGGCTGGCTCCAAAGAAAACTAGTTCTATGGGAGGGTAACTATTCCACACCACTCATAAATGGTATTTATTTATTTGGTACAAATTTATATGTAGTACGAGTGTATATTGGTTTTCACACAGTAATATAGGCAATATAAGCATTGTTTCACTCACCAAACACATCAACATACCTGACTTTTTTTGGCGACATTACCTGATCATCATTTCTGACTGTTTTTTCCTCTAATGCTACGTAAACTTTGTCCTCCACATTGTCATTGATTGCGGAATCACTCTGGCCTTGAATTTCGTACTGTGGGATGACATGTCTTTACTGGCCAGGTCAGTGGTAACAGGTGAATTGCCAAGACAGTGGCATGCAAGGGGGGGGGGGAGGTCATGCGGGGTAAGGCATTGTCCCTGCTGGCATCTTGTAGAGGAAGGTGTCACGTGTATATGTACCAAAAATCATGCATGAAATTTGAAAATGTGAAAATGATGGACCTTGCAATTGCGGCGCGTTAATATACACGTCAGCGGGACTCACAGTGACAAAATGTTCAAACGTATATATACGTCAACAGGACACGGCGGGTTAAGGAAAATAGACAGGAAGATGCAGGAATGAATGTAATTTATTTGTCATCGTAGAGAAGTGGTTATCCCCATTAGTCTGAGGGCGTCCTTTAATTTCACTTTTTCATGACGAAATTCAGTGAACATCTTGGATAATAAGTGGCACCTAATGCCAGATGATTTAGTTCAGTCTAGAATCAATCCCTTGGTTCATAGGGTTAGGTACAGTTGAAAAAAAAAAACTATTATTGCACATCTGGTGCCAAGCATTCTGACTTCATGGATGATTAACTAACTAGAAAATGTCCAATGACTTTTGCGCAGTTTGTAACATCTTCGTCCATACGGTTGTAATATATCGTTTGTTTGAGACTTTATCCAGGCGGTATTCTTATTATATCCACATTCAAGTGACAGTAGATTAATATTCCTAGGTCTTCACAACTTATATTGATTACGACAGATATTGTACCCTTCCTGAACGACACTAATTTCATTTGCTATACAAACATGAGCAAAAGTCCTATGACACTTCACTGCCGGCAAAAGCAATGGAAAGTGTTTTATTAAAGTATTTGTCATTGCAAACTGAAGCACACAACAAAATATTATGGGAAGGAAGAAAAAATGAGAAATATGGACTGCAATACAGAGTGCTGGCAGGAGATTGCCTGCAAACTTTTTTTCAGGGCACTACAGTCTCCATTAATCTTAACTATATGAGGTTTGTTATCGTGACTCTGAATCTAAGATACAGCAGCTTACTACGAATTGCAGTATTTCATTCCTTTCACGTACAGTATACCTAATCGGTCTCTACTGCAGGTTGCCATACCATTTCTTTTTATTGAAACTAGGATCTGACCACTTTAACTTGGAGTAAAGGTACAATTTCAGTGTCTTTAAAGTTGACGGGCAACATGAGATAAGTATTAAATCATAACTATTGCCACGAAAAAGTGTTACGGAGAAGTTGCAGAGCCGCATTTATGCCTTATTCTAACTGAGATGCTGGAGAGGGACGCCTTCATGTAATGGCACTGATAAAACCGCATGGCTCAACTGCCTGGTTATACAAACGTCCCCCAGCTTCATCCCTCATAAGAAGGATGGTGGTCTGCCGAAGAAGGGCAGCTTAAACATGCAGTTTGGTGGGTTCACACTTCATAAGAATCTGGGACGACAACTACCACCACCATTGCTATTTTGCCATTAAGCTACGAGAAATGCACAGAAGAGGATGAATATCTTGGTCAGGTTAAGGTGAACGAGATTTAATGTTCACCAATACCCCTCACAAATAAAGTACACCCCTACCCAGCCAGGACACATAGTCCCAGCCATTTCTCCTTTCGTCTGTATCAGTTATACTTTAAGTTTGACTTCTTATACATTTTTTTTTTATTCATAACCAGTAAGCAGAATTCTGATTCTTTCCCCTGTCTTTACTTAATTATATTTCAACTACACATTATAAAACTTTTTCCTTTTACGTATAAAGGGTCGTTACCAATGGCCCTCACCTCCAGTAGCTACCTCTCCCAGTCTCAGCAGTACAAAGAGCAGCAGTCTTTCTATTTTCTCATTTCGTTAATCATTACATCTGCTTCACTGCACTTTACTTACACAGCTTAAGGGGACTTCAGTTACTGCTTTTATCACACACTAGATTACTGATTCCTTCTCTTCTGCATACCATCCTTTCTGTCTCCTTCCCTTCTGGCCCTTATTTGTATTTGCGTCTCTTTGGCTCCTTCCTCGTCTCTCTTTCCATTTGTTCCTCCTTTGCATCTCCATCTCTTTGGTTCCATCTTTGTGTCTCCATCACTTTGGTACCTCCCTTATGTCTACTTCCCTTTCTTTTCTTTCTTGTGTCATCATCCCTTTGAATTCTCGCTTGTGTCCCTTTCCCTTTGGATTCTTTTCAATAATGCCACTCTATTAATCCTCTCTCATGTATTCCGATATATATATATATATATATATATATATATATATATATATATATATATATATATATATATATATAATATATATATATATATATATATATATATATATATATATATATATATATATATATATCTATTGCCAGATGCCTCAATCCCGTTTGGGGTGGCCACAAACAAATCACCTCCACGTCGTCCTGTCCCCCGCCATTTCACTGCCCTGCTCCCAACTCACACTCTCCTCTCTCATATACTTCTCCACCCCATCCCTCCATCTCATCCTCGGCCTCCCCCTCCCGCTTCCCCCCTCCACCTCACTCACATACACTCTCTTCGTCAGTCTTTCACCCTCCATCCTCTCAACATGGCCAAACCACCTCAGTGTGTTCCTCATAACACTTCCTATCACATCCACATCCACACCACAATGCTCCTTTATATCCTCATTCGTCAGCCTGTCTCTCCATGTGACTCCAGATGCTCCTCTTAATTAACTCATTTCCACTGACGTCCAACAACGTCCACTGACGTCCAACAACGTCCAAGCTTCACTTCCATACGTTAGAGTTGGTATCACAATACTGTCATTTAGTAACTTTTTCACTTCCATGCTCACTTCCCTGTTTCTTATCACTGCTTTCAAAGAACCAGCAACCTTTCTTCCCTGCTGTACCCTTTCAAGCACTTCACCCTCCAAACCTTCATCCTTACTCATCACACTACGCAAGTACTTAAACGTACTCCCATTTTCCAATTCCTCACCATCCAACCTCGCTGTACATTCACTGACTTCACCTCTCTCAAAGACCATCACTTTACTCTTCCCTATATTCACCTTTAGATTCCGTTTCTTACACACTCTCCCAAACTCATCCACCAAGCCTTGCAGCTCCCCTTCGTCTTCACTCAACAACACCGTATCATCTGCAAACAACAGTACAGGGAGTTTCCAAACACTATCCTCTCTCACCAGGGCCACTCCAACATCCACTACCCTACCTTGTACCTCTGTTATTACTCCATCCATGAACAGATTGAACAGCCATGGAGACATGACACATCCCTGTTTTAACCCAACCTGTAAAGAGAAAAATTCACTTAGTTTGCCATCCACACGAACTGCAGCCTTAGCACCATCGTACATACTCTTCACAGCATTCAACAACTTTCCATCTACTCCATTAATACTTTCCACAATCCTTGTCTATCCACCCTGTCGTATGCTTTCTCCAAATCCACGAAAGCCGCATACAACTTCTTTCCCTTCTCTAGAAACTTTTCCACTAAAGATCTAAAAATAAATATCTGATCTACACAACCTTTTCCTTTCCTAAAGCCTCCCTGTTCTTCTCCAACTAATTCCTCTGTTCTTTCTCTAACTCTGTCAATAAGTATCCTACCATACACTTTTCCTATTTTACTAAGAAGACAAATGCCCCCTATGATTACCACACACTTCTTTTTCCCCTTTTCCTTTGTACAAGGAAATAATTATACCTGACTTCCAATCTTCCGGGACTCTACCTTCCTCTCAGGCCAATCTGCACATCTTCCACATCCATTCTACTACTATCTCTTCCCCATGCTTCATCATTTCACCACACACTCCATCAATTCCTGGGACTTTCCCCATTTTGACTTTCTTCATTGCTTCCACAACTTCAATCTTACTGATTTCTTCCTGTCTTCTCACCTCCCTCCTTCTCCCAGCCATTCCCCAGCCACTTATACTCACATTACTTCCATCCTCTATGTTCAGAAATTCCTTAAAGTGTTCTCTCCATTTGCTCAGTTTTTCTCCCTTCTCCACTAATAATCTACCGTTTTTATCTTTCACTCCTCTTCTAACCTCACTTCCACCCTATCTTACTCTCTTCACCTCTTTCCAGAACATTTTCTTACAGTCCCTCCACTTTACACTCAAATTCCTTCCAAATTCCTCATCCACTCTCATCTTACACTCTCTTACTAATCTTTTCACCTCTTTCTTTCTACATATAACTCTCTATTCCGCCTCTCAACTTCTTCCACGCCCCTATTTCTCATCCATTCATTGTATGCTTTCTTCTTTTGTGCCACAGCCTGTCTCACCTCTTCAGTCCACCACGCTGTTCCTTGCACCCTCCTCCGTCTTCTCTTCCTCTCACACACCACATCACATGCTGCACAGATTTCTTCTTTAAATATCCTGCACACACCTTCCACGTCCCCCATCTGCTCCAATTCATATTTGCCCAATCATTCCTCCACTTCTCTCTTATACTCTGCCTTTTTCTCATCTTCTTGTAACCTTTCCACTCTCCTTGCAACTACTCCTTCCTCTCGTCTTTCCCTTCTTCTGTTCCTCCATCTTACTTGTATCCTAATTCTGGCCACCACCAAGTAGTGGTCAGAAAGTCCACTCCCCCAACCTCTATAAGCTCTTGCATCCATTACACATCTTCGCATCCTTTCATCCACACACACATAATCAATCATTGCCTTCCTTTCATTCAGTTCACCACCCACCCTTCTCATCACTCGCCATGTATACCTGTGGATCATTTTATGCCTGAAGAGGGTGTTGGGTATCACCAACCCCCTCCCAGCACAAATGACCACTAACGCACTGCCATTCTCATCTATCTCAGCAGGCACACCGAATCATCAACTATTCACATTCCCTACTTTACCATTCGTATCACCGATCAAAAACTCTCTCGTTCCTTCCAAACTTTTCCATGCACACTTCCACAGTTGTCCATAACTCTTCTCTCACTCTGCTAGCACGATCTTACGTTGGCGCATAAAGATAAAAAGCAAAATGATGATTTCTTCCAAGAACTGGTTGAAGTGGAGACCCACAATAGACTGGTTGAACGTGTAAACAAACTAGAAATGGCTTTCAAAAATGAAATTGATGAAATAAAGAAGCAGATGCACTTGCAAAAGGAAGAAATAGAAAAACTAGGAAGGGGGGCCAATAAGAAAGACACAACCATCAGTGAACTAACAGTGGAATTGAGTACACTTAGGAAGAAAATGAGTGAAATGGGAAGTACAGTAGTCAATCACGAGAGTGTTATGGAAGAGTTCAAAAATGACACAGAGACAATTAGGCAGGTAAGCAGTCTTATAGAACAGAGCAGTGATATTGAGGAGAAAATAACACAGGTGAATGAAGCTGTGCAAAGCTACAAGAATGATGTGGAAACCACGTATACTGAAATGGTGAAAGTAAAGAAAGACTTAGAAACAAGGGTGGAGGAAAAAAGCATTAAAAAGGAAGTGAAAAGAATAATCCAGAACAATCCAAAGTTAGTCAGAGATTCAGTAGATATAAACAAATCTATAGTAATCACTCGTATAGAAGAGGAAGAAGTAAAAAGCAAGTTCACAAGAGACAAAAAGGAGACGGCAAATGTAATGTGCTTACTGAAAGAAGTATCAGAGGAAATCTGTAGTAAAGATATAGAGGACCACAAAGGGTTAGGGAAATATGAGAAAAGCAAGACAAGACCTCTAAAGGTGACTTTCCAGAGTGTAAACACTGTGGAAGAGATACTAAAAAATGCAAAGAATCTTATGGAAAAAGAGGAGTTCAAAAATGTATGGATAAAAAGATGCCTAACACAAGAGGAACTGGAATTACTGAAAGAGAAAAGGGAGGAAGCAAAAACAAAAAATGAGGGAAGATCAGAAGAGGAGAAGAAGAATTTTTTATTACAAAGTAATAGGATTGCAGGTACGAAAGTGGTACACAAACAGGATGGAATAAAAAGGAGGAAGGTAGTAGAACCATGTCATGACAAGTATATAAACAAGATGATAAAGATGATGTACTCAAATGTGGATGGAATGGTATCTAAATTACTAGAGATGAATGATTATGTCAGATTAAATGAACCACAAATAATATGCCTAACTGAAACAAAATTAACACCAAGGATATCCAATGACATACTAAACTTAGAGGAATACAATATATGGAGAAGAGACAGAAATTTAAAAAAAGGAGGAGGAATTATAATATTAACTAAGAAAAATCTAAAAGTCAATTTAATAAAACTAGATATACCATCACAAGTAGAACTGATTGCAGTAGAGATCAACACATCTGAAGGTAAAGTAATTTGTACATGCCACCCAGATCAAAAACATGGGAAAGAGATGAATATGAGGACCTGGCAGAGAGTACAATTCAGAGTTTAAGATCATTACTACATAAAATGGAAGAGAAATCAGAAAGAATTATACTAACTGGGGATTTCAATACAAATATAAATCGGAATACTCTAGATATAATTAGCCAAGAAAGCTGTTGGGACCAAAAGCTCCTGGATCTCGTACAAGAGTTCTTCCTAACGCAACATGTGAGGGAAACCACCAGAAAAAGAAGACTTGATGTACCTTCAGTGCTAGATCTAATATTTACTTGGCAAGAAAATGATACTGACAGTTTAATATATCACCCTCCACTCGGCAAAAGCGATCATGCAGTACTAAATTATAACTTCAGGATAGCATATGACATAGTAAACAGCAATGAAAGTTACAAAAAGAGCCTAAACTATAAAAAGGGTAATTATCAAGACCTAAAGAAGTATTTCTTAGAAGTTGATTGGGAAAATGAGCTTAGAGGACAAGATTTAAATGCTGTATATAAAAAATTCTGTGAATTTTATGAAATAGGAATCCAGAAGTACATCCCACAGCACAAAGAAGCAGATAAGAAAATACAGAAATGGTTCAATACAGAATGTAAAAAATCAAACGAAAGAAGAGATTCATTGCGGAATAGATACCGAAGACACAATAGTGAAAGGGCGTATAATAATTACAAACAGGCAAGAAACGATTATACAAGAATAAGGAGGGAAGCCCAAAAACAGTTTGAGGGGGATATAATAAATAAAAGTAGTGATCAACCAAAGCTGTTTTACAGCTATATCAGAAGCAAAACCAAAGTAAAAGATATAATACAATCAATTACGGATGAGGGAATCACTTATACACAAGAGAAAGATATTTGTGAAGTATTAAATAAGAATTTCCAATTAGTTTTTACAGAGGAAAAAAATTTTGAGAGGGACTATGTGGAACATGCATGTCCACACATACTACCAGATATACAAATAGCAGAAAAAGTAATACAGGAGGAGTTAAGTAGATTAGACAGAGGAAAAGCAAGTGGTCCTGATGAAATTTCATGTTGGGTACTACGAGAATGTGCGAAGGAGTTAAGTAAACCATTATTTTTAATTTTCAAGAAATCCTTGAGTCAACGTAAACTACCTGATATTTGGAAAAAAGCAAATATTGTCCCCCTATTCAAGAAAGGAAATAGACAAAATCCACTCAACTACCGACCAGTATCACTGACCAGTGTTGTAAGCAAGGTATTAGAAAAGCTTATAAGAAAAGCTTGGGTAAATCATCTAGAAGAACACAATATGATAACAGAAAGACAGTTTGGTTTCAGAAAAGGAAAATCATGTGTTACTAATCTGTTGAGCTACTATGACAGAGTAATAAACACAATACAGGAAAGGGAAGGATGGGTGGACAGTATCTATTTAGATTTCAAGAAAGCTTTTGACGCAGTACCACACCAAAGACTTTTATGGAAACTGTACCATCAAGGAGGAATTCGAGGCAAACTGTTTTGTTGGATGCAAGACTTTTTCATGAAAAGAGAAATGAAAACAGTACTAAGAGGAAACTACTCATCATGGAAAGAAGTGACTAGTGGAGTACCACAGGGTTCAGTGCTGGCAGCAATCATGTTTTTAGTGTATTTAAATGATATAAACAGCAACACTGGAAATGAGAGCTGTCTGAATATGTTTGCAGATGATGCAAATATACAAAGGAGAATTACTAACACAGACTCTTGTAAAGAGCTACAAGAAGAATTAAATAAACTTCATGAATGGAGTAGTACATGGCAAATGGAATTCAATGTGGACAAGTGTCATGTAATCAAGTTTGGAAAAGTGGAAAAAGACCTGATTGGGATTATAAGTTAGGAAATAAAATCCTATACACATCAGAAAGAGAGAAAGACCTAGGTGTGATTACCAATAACAGACTAACTCCAGCTGACCACATCAGCGAGAAGGTACGGAACATGTATACACTGCTTGCAAATATGAGAATAGCATTCACATACATAAATGAAGACATGCTAAGAAGGATAATAACATCATTCATTAGACCAACCCTGGAATATGCATCAGTAGTCTGGAGTCCTCATCTCAAAAAGCACATAGACAAGATTGAAAAAGTTCAAAGGGCTGCTACAAGATGGATACCAAGCTTAAGGGACCTAAGCTACGAAGAAAGACTAAATAAACTGAATCTATCAACACTATAGGAGAGAAGGAAAAGAGGTGACATGAAAATGTTATATAAGTGCATATCAGGGAAGGAGAAAATAGACATAAATGATTACTTAACATATGGAGAATCATCAGCAAGAGGACACTGCAAAAAACTGCATAAGAAGAGAGGTGATAAAGACGTAAGGAAATTCAGTTTCCCAAACAGAGCAATTGATCAATGGAATGCACTACCGAATGAAATAGTGTGTGCCAAAACAATTCACAAATTTAAAGATATGTACGATAAATATGGTTTAAGACACGGGACAGTACGAGCTTGACTCATTACTGTAAAGATACAATTAGGTAAGGTACGTAAGAACACACAATCGCCCACATTTGTATTCCAACTTTCAACTTTACCCACACAATTCTTGACCCAACTGATCCATACTGTCTTATGCTCTTCTTCCATCTTTTACTCACAACTATACATAGTTCTTCCTTTGCCCTCTCATTCTCACCTACTCCTGCACATATACCCCATCCATACTCCCATTCTCTCACACTTTCTCCTCTCCATTTTGTTTCAGTCATTCCACATACATCCACTTTTGCACCCTCAAGCACCTGGACAATCTCTCTCTCATTCACCTCATCATTCGCTCCTCTCACATTCCACGTAGCCATTACCAAGTCCTTTGTCCGGTCCTGGGTCGTCATCGTTTGGTCAGTCCTTGTCCGAGGCTTCTTATTTGTTTTTTTAGTTGTTTTCTGGGGAGGGGCACTAACCCTCCGCCAACCCTTTTAGTCGCCTTTTACGACAAGCGGGGATATATATATATATATATATATATATATATATATATATATATATATATATATATATATATATATCCTTTCCAGACACACCGTATACTCTTCTCCAGTTATTCTAACCCAGGTATTCATACTCACTGATTCAAGTCTGTAAATTCCACTCCTTTACCACTCCCAATTGACGTCCCTTATACTATCCCCTTTAGGTTGCCTGTAAGTTTTCTACCTGTGATTCGTACCCAAGTGATATCCCGTGCAATTCTCCTCATATTCCTTCTTGAAACCCTCTCCTGTAAGGATTTTCCTCTGTAATTCCTGTTCAGAAATTGATCTGTGTCAATACTATTTACCTCTTCATAGCACACCAATATTCGCCTTTTTTTTTTTTTTTCCTTTGCATGTTCAATGAGATTTTTCTCCAGAACTTTACATGCTACGCTATTCCCCAACTTACTTGAGCTTCAAATTTCCTCCCCATGATGATCCTTCCCAGAAATTCCCCTTTGGCTTAAGTTTGCATAATTACACCTTTCATGCTAATATTCTTTGCATCAGTTGAGGTACAATGTGCAGAATGAATCGATAAGGAAGAAGTGCTACGAATTCTCCACAATCCCTCTTAAAATACGACCTTAAGAAACTCCGCTTTTATAGTATATTTTTTCTCACTTTCTCTGTTAAATTAAATTCCATTACTTCTCTCCTCGTTTCAACAGTGCTGCATACAAACAATTGCCATAAATATAGATTTGTGTACTCTTTTTGTCCTTTCTACTCGCATATCTGGAATCGCAACTTAATTTGATTTTTCCTCAGAATATTACCGCTCTCATTTTTAATTCGTAACATTTGTGTCTTGAATTCAGCTGTGAAATTTATTATTTATCTGCTTATATATCAGTCTATCTGTCTATCTACTGTATATGTTCCTCCTCATGTTAACAGCATCTACAGGTCTCTCTCTCTCTCTCTCTCTCTCTCTCTCTCTCTCTCTCATGCACAGACTGACACCAACATAAACATCTTATCTTCATATATGTATATATACTCGCGTGTGTGTATATATATATATATATATATATATATATATATATATATATATATATATATATATATATATATATATATATATATATATATAGGGGAAGGTGGGGCAAAATGGCACACTTAAGGTTTGAGTCCATGTTTTGAGTACCTAATAAAGTCCATATTTAAAGACCGATGATATCTGAATAATCTGCTTATTTCTCCACTATATAAACGTAAAATAACAAATTAAAACTGAATAGGTTCATCGTGATATTTAAAAGAAAATAACATTTGCTGGTGAGCAATTTTGTACATCCGGTTGGGTAAAATGGCCCTCACCTGAGGAGATAAAAACATACAGAAACATTTTTTTGAAACATAAAAATATATTTTCTTTGTTCCATGGAAAAAACTAAGTGACATTATTTTGATTCTGCCCACACAAAAAAACATAACCATAAATTAATTGAATATTAGAAATAATACAAATTCCTCTTCATTCTTATTTGTATAAAGAAATGCAAAATAGTTATGGCTGTATCATAACTGGGGATTATTATTTTTTTTTTATTCTGTATTGAAAAGTAAAATGAATGGTCATGCTCAAAAGTTGCTTTTTATTCCATGGTGAAAACTAAAATGAAAAATTATAAACAAAATGCGTATTCAAGTAGCCCAACAATTCTCATACACAAATTCAGTATCATCTTCATCAACACCTGCACAATCATCATGTGCCCAACGCAGACAGGTAGTACACTGAATCCACTCTTCTCCTGATGTTTTGCTGTATTTTTCAGTTCAGTAAAAGCGGAGTGTGTCGTCATCATTATCGGACTCACTTGACTCATCGTGAGTTGCCTTGACTTTTGTCCTTTCTTTGCCTTCTGCTGCTTTTCATATGTAATCTTCCTCTTTGTCCCATTTATTGCTTCAGCTTTTGTCTTTCTACTTTGAGATTCAACCAGTTTTAATTTGGATGCTTTTGTGTTTTAATACTGCTCTCAGCGATTTCCGTTTTGAATCAAGTGTTTGATTTGCCTTAGGTGGGGGACTATTTCAAAGACAGAAACGTAGCCAGAGGTACTAGCAATATCGGGTGTTTTGTCAAAACTTGGTTGTGCCATAGGCCTATTAGCATCGCATGTTGTGGCATCAGTAGGTCTTTGGACATCATTTTATGTTTCTTGGATACTGCCATCTAACCTTTGAGGTTCATCTTGAAGTTCATGGACAGGGGGCTGGAAGTCTTTAGAATTAGTTTTATCCTGGTCTGTTACATCTGAAGGGGCAAAATCATGATCTTCGATTATGTTCCGGTTGAGTTGGTAGATCCCTGATGTCCTGAAACCATTTGCTGGATTTTGGGCTGTTGCTGATTTAAGATAAGCATTTCCAAACAAGGTGACTAGTTGAAATACTTTGAAACATCTTCTAGGATCCTGTTTCAACCAGCACTCAATCTTTTGAGTATAGTATGTAGAAAATGGTTTCATAACTGCAACATCTAAAGGTTGCAACTTGTGTGTGCAGTGGGGAGGGGGGGGGGAAGACTCAATATATACACACCATTATCTCTCGGAGCATCAATTGCAGCCAGGTTGTGGGTGTGAGTTTTCTGTCCATCAAAAGATGAATGGGTCATATGGACCACCTTGAGGTAGAATGGAACAGTGTTCCATTTTACCCCATTCGCATGTGGGCCGTTTTGCCCCAGAGGTGCTTTCAGTGTAAACAAACCTCACCTCCGACCACATACAAGAAAATAACTACTTCATTTGTCCGTCTGAATCACACACTAAAGCTTTAGTAATCATCCACAATTAATTCAAATTATACGCACTATATCCTTACAAAACACTGTTTTGCAAAATACTAACCATTAGATCAGAGGGTGCTGAAATAATTAAGATTTTCTCACGACCAAACCGAACATGGCACCCATGCTCTGAACCTTGCTCACGCCAGCTGATGGCAGGAGGATTAGTTACATGGCGCTGCCGACTGATGTCAGCAGATAAAAGCACAGCTAGTGAGGATGGTTCACATTACCAACTTGAGCCATTTTGCACCACTTTCCTCTCTCTCTCTCTCTCTCTCTCTCTCTCTTTCTCTATAAATATTATACAGTATATATATATATATATATATATATATATATATATATATATATATATATATATATATATATATATATATATATATATATATTTTTAATGCGAGGAAGAAGGAACCAAAGGCCACGAGCCCGCAGTAACACTTCCCTCCAAGAGAAAAAATCCAATAGAGAGCCAAATTCAAGATCTGATCATTACGAGATGCCTGGACACACTGCATTTAAAAGACTGGAAATCATAGGCAGCAGGAAATACAGACAGAGGGAGATAGTTCCAGAGTTGACCTGTTGCATGAATGAAGGACTGGGAGTAACGGTTAACTCTTGCATTAGAGAGTTGGACAGAAAAGGTATGAGAGTTTGCTGCTAGACGGGTGCTATGCGCTCTTCGTAGAGGTGGAGAAATGCATGCAGACAGTTCAGAAGAGCAGTGACCATTGAAGTAGCGATAGAAAAGAGATAAAGATGCAACAGTGCGGCGAAGAGACAGAGGTTGAAGGGAGTCAGTAAGAGGAGGAGAGATAATGAGAAGAAAAGCCCTTGACTCCACCCTATTGAGAAGAGCTGTATGTGGGGAGCCTCCCCACACATGGGAGTTGTACTCTACACAGGGGCGGATAAAACCCCTGTATAGAGTCAACAATTGTGCAGGGGTAAAGAAAGAACGGAGTAGGCTTAGCACACCTAAACTCTTGGAAGCAGATTTTACAGGAGATGTAATATGATCTTTCCAAGATAAGTCCGGAGTAAATGAAAACCCAAGCATGTTCAAGGATGATGCAGGATTAAGCTGAATTTTATTAAACATTAGTGGGTATACCTGTGGTAAGATTTTGTCGGGTTTATAGGTGTATGAACTGAGTCTTAGATGCATTAAAAACAACCAGATTATTTTTACCCCAGTCAGAGATATGAGCCAAGTCAGACATTAGGTGTGCCATAGCCTCATCCCTTGTTTGTTGAAGTAACTGCTGAGATGGGCGTTGCGGGAAGGGAATGGAAAGGTGAAGATTGGAGTCATCAGCGTATGAGTGGATAGGGTTATATGTACAGCTTAGAATGTCATTGATGAATAAAAGGAAGAGAGTTGGTGATAGGACAGAGCCCTGAGGAACACCACTGTTGATAGACCTAGGAGAAGAACGATGGCCGTCTACAACAGCGGCTATAGAACGACTAGAAAGGAAGCTAGCGATGAAGGCACAGATAGAAGGATAGAAACCGTAAGAGGGCAGTTTGGAAAATAAAGATTTATGCCAGACTCGATCAAAAGCCTTTGAGATGTCAAGTGCAATGGCAAAGCTCTCGCCAAAGTCCCGAAAGGAGGATGACCAGGAGTCTGAAAGGTAGGGGAGAAGATCGCCATATATATATATATATATATATATATATATATATATATATATATATATATATATATATATATATATATATATATATATATATATATATATATATATATATATATATATATATATATATATATATATATATATATATATATATATATATATATATATATATATATATATATATATATAATCATCCTCATCAGCCGCTGAGGTCCACTGCAGGACCAGCCTATCCCTACCGAAGCAGGGATAATACAAGCCAATGTATCTCTACCCAGTGGCTTAGGCTGTCTGGTAGAGACTATATGTAGGGTGAGAAGTGCTTGTAAGTGTAATTGTAGTGGCACTGGATGTATGTGTAGTCTGTGAACAAAGTGTAATCAGCCCACCTTAAGCCGATTGGGTGCAAGCATACTAGTATGCGACACTGGTTCAACCACAGCACCCCTTATGTCCGCCAAAGTAGCAAGTGGCTCGGTGAACGATTCCCAAAGTTTTTACAACTCTAGCGGGAGGCGAACCCTCGTCCATCAGCGTGCGAAACGCACACTCTAGCACTGTACGACAGAGGCTCCATATATATATATATATATATATATATATATATATATATATATATATATATATATATATATATATATATATATATATATATATATATATATATATATATATTCCCGGACGCCTCAATCACGTTTGAGGTAGCCACAAACAAATCGCCTCCAAGTCGCCCTGTCCCCCGCCATTTCACTGCCGTCCTCCCAACTCACACTCCCCTCTCTCATATACCTCTCCACCCCATCCCTCCATCTCATCCTCGGCTTCCTCCTCCCTCTTCCCTCTTCCACCTCACTCACATACACTCTCTTTGTCAGTCTTTCACCCTCCATCCTCTCCACATGGCCAAACCACCTCACTGTGTTCCTCATAATGCTTCCTATCACATCCACATCCACACCACAACGCTCCTTTATATCCTCATTTGTCAGCCTGTCTCTCCATGTGACTTCACAGGCTCCTCTTAAATAACTCATTTCCACTGCTCTCACTCTTGACTTGTGTCCTTCCAACAACGTCCAAGCTTCACTTCCATACGTTAGAGTTGGTATCACAATACTGCCATTTAGTAACTTTTTCACTTCCATGCTCACTTCCCTGTTTCTTATCACTGCTTTCAAAGAACCAGCAACCTTTCTTCCCTGCTGTACCCTTTCAAGCACTTCACCCTCCAAACCTCCATCCTTACTCATCACACTACCCAAGTACTTAAACGTACTCACACTTTCCATTTCCTCACCATCCAACCTCGCTGTACATTCACTGACTTCACCTCTCTCAAAGACCATCACTTTACTCTTCCCTACATTCACCTTTAGATTCCGTTTCTTACACACTCTCCCAAACTCATCCACCAAGCCTTGCAGCTCCCCTTCGTCTTCACTCAACAACACCGTATCATCTGCAAACAACAGTACAGGGAGTTTCCAAACACTATCCTCTCTCACCAGGGCCACTCCAACATCCACTACCCTACCTTGTACCTCTTTTATTACCCCATCCATGTACAGATTGAACAACCATGGAGACATGACACATCCCTGTTTCAACCCAACTTTCAAAGAGAAAAATTCACTTGGTTCACCATCCACACGAACTGCAGCCTTCGCACCATCATACATACTCTTCACAGCATTCAGCAACTTCCTATCTACTCCATATATTCTTAATACTTTCCACAATCCTTGTCTATCCACCCTGTCATATGCTTTCTCCAAATCCATGAAAGCCACATACAACTTCTTTCCCTTCTCTAGAAACTTTTCCACTAAAGATCTAAGAATGAATATCTGATCTACACAACCTCTTCCCTTCCTAAAGCCTCCCTGTTCTTCTCCAACTAATTTTTCTGTTCTTTCTCTAACTCTGTCAATAAGTATCCTACCATACACTTTTCCTATTATACTAAGAAGACAAATGCCCCTATGATTACCACACACTACTTTTTCCCCTTTTCCTTTGTACAAGGGAATAATTATTCCTGACTTCCAATCCTCCGGGACTCTACCTTCCTCCCAGGCCAATCTGCACATCTTCCACATCCATTCTACCACTATCTCTCCTCCATGCTTCATCATTTCACCACACACTCCATCAATTCCTGGGGTTTTCCCCGATTTAACTATCTTCATTGCTTCCACAACTTCTATCCTACTGATTTCTTCCTGTCTTCTCACCTCCCTCCTTCTCCTAGACATTCCCCAGTCA
>NC_136958.1:31063505-31091005 GCF_032717465.1 Coenobita brevimanus | reverse complement strand
AATTCAGTAAACTTTAATTAATAGAAGCGAATGAGTCCCTTTGGTTACTAGTTAAATCTACCCTGCATTCTGAGAAGTAGCCAAGCAAAGAAGTTACCAATATTTGTCAGGAAAGTGTAAACGCGCTGAACAACCATTACTCCTCTCCAGGAAAAATAAGAATAATAATATCATCCCCGGAAATGATGATGACCTAATACCATGTCATCTCTCAGAATCCTTCCCAGAACTTCCTCGGCCCATAATTAGCATCTTCGACAGCGTGGGTTTTATCGTAACTATCGGTTGATTTTCTTCAGCTTCAGAGACCGCTTGAGTAGTGGACGTATTAAAGATGGGTAAAACTATCTCCTGAAGTCAGGGAATTCTTCCCTGGGCTGAATAAAACTCCATGAATATAACAGAAATTATATATATATATATATATATATATAGATAGATAGATAGATAGATAGATAGATAGATAGATAGATACTGTATATATATATATATATATATATATATATATATATATATATATATATATATATATATATATATATATATATATATATATATATTTATTCATCTCCGTACCGTTTCTATGGCATCCACAACACGACCGTGCGTCCTCGTCAGAAAATGAAGAAATCAATTCCTTCCCCAACAACAAGAACAAAAACAATAAAAAGTCTCTGCCCCACATCGACTCCGTGAGTCCTCACAAATATTCCTGAGTCGTTTGTCATTTTCAGTTCCACCAACACTACCTCTTCTTCACCCCCCCCCCAAAAAAAAAAAAAAATCACCAAAATGAAGAGGACATGGCACCACACCGTCCCCAAGGTAATTCGTCCCTCCTCCTTCACACAACTGCCAACTAATATTGAATTCTCTCTCTCTCTCTCTCTCTCTCTCTCTCTCTATTTCCCTGGCCGACACCTTGGCCAGCGGGCTTTTTCGCCTAAAGCTCTGGGATATATGACTGAATGTCGCCCGCTTCAAATACTGGGGAGCAAGAGCAGTTCCCATTACCAGTCCTCCCCTATCTCCGAGGAGATTTTGTGAAGTGTGTGTGTGTGTGTGTGTGTGTGTGTGTGTGTGTGTGTGTGTGTGTGTGTGTGTGTGAAGAATACCTGGTGAGTACTTGTTACTGGAGGAAGAATGTACTTAATGAAAAACGGGTTGAAAAGACTATATGTGTGTGTGTGTGTGTGTGTGTGTGTGTGTGTGTGTGTGTGTGAAGAGAACGGAAAAACTGTACACGAAAATGCAGGAGAAAATAATAAAAAAAGAATATAAAAGAAATTAGACAATTAATGAAAAGAAAAATTAATAATAATAATAATAATAATCATAATAAAAATAATAATAATAATAATGATAATAATAAAGAAAAGAGATGATGATAGAAGGAAAGTAGAGGAGGACTGAAAAGGCGATATTGACTGATGGGAAAACGGTAATAATTTAAAAAATTGAATGAATAACTGAGGGAAGGGAAGCGAGGTTGGTATAGATGAGAAAAAAGAAATAAGCAACAGTGGCGATCTATGATGCGGGGATTATTCAGAATTATGGAATATTGATGCTGGTGATCTCTCAGTTCTTTATAAGTTCCCGCTTCATCTTGTCCCAGATCTCGTTTTCATTTATCATGTATATCGGATTATTGCATCTCTCTCTCTCTCTCTCTCTCTCTCTCTCTCTCTCTCTCATGTTACCTTACCTCAGTTGACTGCACCTCACTACTCTTTTCCTCTCTTTCTCCACGACATGTTTGTTCTCTCTTACTCATTAAAATCTCTCTCTCTCTCTCTCTCTCTCTCTCTCTCTCTCTCTCTCTCTCTCTCTCTCTCTCTCTCAGTGGTTTTTCCAGTTTCAATCAAGCAGGTTATTTCTCTACTCACTTATTCTGGTTCCTCTGGAGTTGGAAACTTTAGAAACTTTATTCTGGTTTGAGAAGCTTGTCACAGGAGTGCAGGAATATTTTTTTTAATGCATTTTTGTTTTTGTTTGTCTATTTCTTTGTGGTGAACACACACAGTAAGAAAACATTGCTTATAAGAATGTAACTCCTATACTGTTGTATATGTAGACTAGAGTAGCAAATTTTTTATTTTTTATTTTGATTTTTTTTTGTCTCCCCGTATTCTTTGCGTATTTTTAGAATGTTCAAAACTTGAATAATATGTGCACTTACGAACTTAGTTAAGCTTTTGTTCTCTCCTGACAAAGTTAATTATATATAACTCTACATGCAAGCATGGGTAAGACAAAAATAACCAAGAACATACCGTAGGGACGTTTGGTCGAGAGTGTATGGAATTTTTGGATAAAGACTCAAGGATTTTGGTGGAAGTATATGTACTCCTATTCACTTTCAACTTTCATAGTTAGTAAATGTGTTAACTGATATAATGATCACAAATTTTGTAGGATATTTTTATCGATGTTGAACGGTGTGCAATAAAACAAAAATAATACCTGCCAGTCACGTCGCGTTGGAAGAGGAATGGTTGCTTTCCTCCAATGTACTGTAAGTACCGTGTTAGTCGTTTTGTTGGTAGAGATGCAAATACCACCCTGAATCATGTAAGTACATCCTTTAACACTGTACTGTACACACCCCCTTGAACCTTATAGATACGTCCTTGAGCTTTGTATGTAAACCTTGAACCTTGTAAGTATGTCTTTAAACATCGTCCTTTTTATAAGTGGTGTAGAAAAAACGAGTCTGAGACAGAAGTTTCTTCTTGACTTGTTTTGCACAGACACTTCTTCAGAGAAATGAACTTTTTCCCGGTCAGTCTGACTTATATGGCCGGCTGTTAGATCCCACTCATGGTTAATCCTTAGGCCGCACAGCAGGTTGGTGATTGGTCCCTTACCTCTCCCCCTCTGGCCTGATCATCTGTGCTGCTATGCGAGACCACACCACGTCACCTACTCTTTTGTTTTTATTATTTTTGTTGTTTGTAATGTAGAGTGCTTCCAAAGCTTTTCTTTGTGCCTCTGTTATATTTCTCTCTAATATTTCTGTGTCACTTCATTTTGGTAGATGATGTTTTTCATCTATATGGTTGACCAGGACACAAGTTTTCCGATGATGTCTTGCATCAGCTTTATTCTTCCTCAGCCTCGTTTCTTTACCCCTACTGGATCTCCGTAGTAGGCTGCTTCGCAACCGCTACAGGGTATCTTGTATACTGTGCTATTTTCATTTTTAGGGCCTTCTTTTTTCTCTCTCTTAATATGTCAGTTATTTTCTAACCTGTTGATGTCACTATATTAATCTTGGTATGGCTTAGTGCTTTTCTAACACTCGTGATTATGTCCGAGTTTTGTACTATTAGGTACTTACCCTGTCTTTTATCTGACTTTCCCCTTTCTATTATTTGCTTTGCTTTTCTCAGATTTGTGTTTCTCTACACGATTTGTTTACAACTGTCATAATGTCTCAACAATTGTCCTTTATATACCATCTTGAATGTTGTCTTTGTCAGTACTTCCTTGAACTTTGTGAAGTACAGCACCAATATCCCGTCATCATTTGGTCTAGCACCTGTTTTAAACTGGGCAACATTACGAGAGGGCACTTGAAATTCCCGCACCCGCCAGACTAGTCTCTGGGAGGCCACTGTTGGTGTTAAGTGCAGCACGTGTTTATTGTATTGGGTACAATGCATGTCTTGGTGGTGTCCCCTGTATTTTGTCTTATTCTTATCACATTTTACTTACATTTAACCCTAGCTATAGCTTCTAAGAAAGATGCATGTGTCAGTGGTGGTGTCTCAATAACTAATTGAAGCAATATATGGGAATGAATGTTATATCATCTAGGGCCAGCAAAATTACACTCGCGACTTGCCTGGTATTCTAATAATAACTGCTAAAACAACAGGAGAGACTGGATCAGCAATGTCTGCACCAATTCTGCTACTCACGATCGTGAACCAGATGACCCTTTTTTCTCATATGTTTCTTAAGTTTAGGATCCAACATTGTTATCAGTGAATAATGTCTGTGAATACGAAATTCTCACAATAAGCCATTCCTAAGCACCAATTTCTGTTCCTGTGAAATCGCCTCTTATCATATTTCTCGTTCATTTAGTTAAGTTTACCCTTAAATTCTACATCACCACTTCAGTATGTTTTTAATTACGAACACAGTCTATTCAGAAGGTTGTTTCCATCACTGATATCTGCCGAAACAGTTTATAAGTGAGTGAGGAATGCATGAAACATTATTATGTTTTGGGTTTGCCTGTTTTAAAGTCAGTTGCGCCAGTGACTTAAAAGCACTGGTTGCCAGTATCTTCATGTATATTTTCACTCACGTGTTTGGTCACAGTGGTGTAACAGCCATTTGGATAGATTTGATGCAGTAAGGCATTTATATTATGCTAAAATAATAAAAACAGTGATGCAATAAAAAGTACTGTACTACTTGAAAAAAGAAGATCGTGTTCTTCTCGTGCATAAGTTGTGTGGCACATATGGTACTGGTTTGTCAGCTGTTTATGATAAACAGAACCTAAGGGGGAAAATACTGAAATTCTCTGAAGACAGTGATTCCAAGAAGCAACTGTACATTAGACAAATGGTAGAAGTACTGAGCATGATCGAGTGATGATGGGATGATTTTGATATCGTCAGATGAAGAGGACTTCGTCAGGAAGCTTATAACGAGCCAAACTCAGTTATTCAATGAAGAACTTAAATTAGAACATGAATGAGATTACACTGAAGTGAAGTGGGTGCATAAAAAAATGTTTGTGGGAATTCATAGCTATTTTCGTGTTACATAGGTCACGTATAACTTGTAATAAACTTTCAGTCAGCCACAACTTTGGGTTTGGCAGGGTTACACAACCTGACCCATAATAATTAGTACAATTAAAATCAACCTACTTTTATCTCAACTTTTTCATTTATGATCTGGTCTGACTGGAACTTTGCAGGCAGGTGAATCTTGAAATTAAGCATTTTGGATTTAGAAGAAAATGGCGTTTTCCATGGTATTTTCTTAAATGCATTTGTAACGTTTGTCGAAATCTGAGCATTTTCATATCTGCATTTTATTTTAGGTGGCCTTGAGAGGTTGCAAGTATCCGCCATATGTGTTCCATTATGCCAGGAGCTAGTTCATTAAGAAAAGAGCAAAAATGCTCTCCGTAGGATCCGTAGGAGCACCTGCCAGCATGTGTGTGCCCTACAAAGCGTATTTCGTCATATCGATAGTGGATCAAAACAAACCCTAGGCACCTCATGTCGTGTGTGAGCATTGCAAGAAAACTCATCAAGGTAAAAACGGGTGATATACTCTTTCTTACGGATGTAATTGGAATATAATTGTTAATAGATATATAATTTTGAAAATATTTTTATTGTTACAACATGACTGTTGCTGTTTTGCAGGATGGTTCAGAGGAGAGAAGAGAGCCATAAAGTTCGCCAACCCCAGAATTTGACGGGAACCAACTGACCACTGGGCCAACTGCTTCTACTGCCATGTGCACCATTCCAAGCATTGGACTGGCAAGAATGAACCTGCTCTCAATTATCCATACCTTGCTTCATCCACTGCCCTCATTCCACACTGCCCGGAGCTCCCCACCCCTCTTGAGGAAGGGCATACATCTTCATCTGGAGATGGCAGCTAGTCAGAGAGTGAGCATGACATTCCTAATCCAGATTACAATTTCCGAGGTAGGGCTGGGGAAAGAAACCCCTACTACACCAACAGAGTAGACCTCAACAACTTGATAAGAGATCTTGGTCTACAAAGTACCAAGCCGAGCTTCTGACGTCTCGAATCAAACAGTGGAACTTAGTGGACGAAAGTGTACTAGTCTCAAGCCAGAGAAAGTGTCACCAAGCACTCTCCAGCTTTTTCACCATTCGAGGTGGACTCTGCTTTTGTTACAGCCTGACTTGGTCTATTCAAGACGATAGGGATCCCCTGCAAAGAGCAGAAGTGGCGCCTCATTGATGGCTCAACCAGAAGCCACAAATCCATGCAGCTTCACAATGGGAGCAGGTTCCCGTCTCTTCCACTGGCTCACTCAGTGCACCTAAGGGAGGAACACAGCAACGTCAAGATTCTGCTAGATGCTGTTGAAGTACAATAAGTACAGTTTGGAGTTTACTGGAGACTTCAAAATGGTGGACTTCATGATGGGTCTCCAGGGCAGTTTCACCAAGTTCTTCTGCTATCTATCATTGAGACGCCAGGGACACACTGGTGCACTACCACAGGCGGGGCTCACCACAGCAGATCGAGTTCTCCGTGGGGAGGAGCAAAATCAAGTAGGAGCCGCTGGTGGGCCCTCAGATGTTGATGCCACCGCTGAACATCAACCTGAGCCATATGAAGTAATTCGTCACAGCTCTAGATAAGGAGTCGGCGGCCTTCAAGTATCTCCACGACGTCTTCCCTATGCTATCTGAGGCTAAGATCAAAGTCGGTGTCTTTGTTGGACCAGAGATGAAAGGGATCCTGGAATGCAAGAAACTCCCTAAGAAGCTTACCAGGGTCAAGAACACGGCTTGGAACAGTTTTGTTGCAGTTGCTCGGGGCTTCCTGGGCAACTATTAGGCAGAGAACTATGTGGAGCTGGTCGAGACTCAGGTGAGGACTTATGGAGCCCTGGGCTGCAGGAAATCCCTCAAAGTCCATTTCCTCAACTCTCCTCTTGATAAATTCATGGAAAACATGGGAGCCTACTATGAGGAGCATGGCGACCACTTCCACCTGGATATACCGGAGTTTAAACACTGCCACCATGGACACTATAATGAGAACATGATGCTAGGCTACATTTGGGGGCTGGTTCGAGAAAGTGGTTTACTGTATACTCGTAAATCTCTAAAAACTAGTCACTTTTAAATATTTTGTAATAATTTTTGTGTAAATACATGTAAATTAACAATCATTTGAAGCTGTTTTCTAAGTTTTTGCGAGTAAAAATAAGGTAAATTGCCGGTTTTCTCAATGAAAACACGTGAATTTCGAAATATTGTTTTCCTGGTCATAAACCAAAAGTTTGAGACAAATGAGAGCTCTTTTCTATTGTGCTGAGATATAAGCAATCAGAAAATAGGGGTTTCTCCCTAGGAACAAATATTCTGCTACCTTGTGTTATATGTGACATTATTTGACCTCATTTCGTCTAACATAACGGTTCATCCGGCAAGGCTCTGGAACCAAGGATGACCGTAAATTGGTGTTGTACCTGTGCGATAAATACTGTCTTGAGCCTTGTAAATATATCTTTGAATTTTATAAGTACATCCTCGAACATTAAGTCACCTTCAGCCTTGTAATTACGTTCCTGAACATTAACAGAGCTACTTTGAACATCGTAAGTCCTTGACTTTGTAACGACCATCTTGAAGTTTGTATGTCCTGAACCTTGTAGATTCCGCCTGGAAACATATATATACTCGTACGTCCTCGAACCCTGAAAATGCCACACTCCACCTTGTAAAATAATTACACATTGAACCTTGTAAGTACGTCTTTGGACTTTTTAAGTCCAATCTCGAACCCTGTAACACTCCTGAACCTGGCTACTACCACCTTGACCCATTTCAGTATGTCCTTGTATCAGCTTGAGCCTTGTAAGTAACTCTTGCATGAATGAAGACAATACTATTTCCTTCTTAGACCTTACTCTTTCAAATTATTGCCAGAGTTTTTATTTCTCTTAACACCAATTACCATGCAAGTGTTTTTGTTCACTGCATATTACTCTTCTCGTCTGCATTATTTAAAGGAATATTAACAAGCTGTGCCGATAATTACATCGCAAGAGAATAAATGCTAGGGAACGACCTGAATAAACGAGAATTTGGATATTTATCTGATACACATATTTTAGGTATCTGGCGAAGATAAGATGAGGTGGTACACAGCCAGATACTTAACACTCAGATGCAGCACGTAACACACAAACAGAGTTTAGGCAAAGCATACGGCACACACATACTACATATCATCATAATGTTTTTTTTTTTTCCCTTATAACTGGTTAGAGAATAAAACAATTTAATATTTAATATACAGCATAAAAAATCATTGAAACACCCCCACCTCCACCCCCCCACACACAAATAGTGAGTAGACACATAGTAAGTGGTTACACTCTCTCTCTCTCTCTCTCTCTCTCTCTCTCCTATCTTACACTAATCCCCTCCCTCTTCCTCCTTCGTTGTCTTGCTATAACAGACACCAACTTTCTTTCATAATGTCTGTTCTCTCCCCATCTCCACCCATTCACTCATCATTTCCTCACTCCCCCCCAACCTTACACTTTTCCTCCTCCTCTTCTATACCCCTAATTTTTGTTTGTCGTTACATTTTTTTTTTCTTTCAATATATCACAGTTTTTATATGTTTTCTGTCCTAATTATAATATTTTCTTCGACTATTTTAAGTCTCTTCTTTCACGACAAGGATAACATGTTCATACCTTTACTCTTCGCTTTTCATATTCTGCTTATATTTCACTGTGCTTCATCTCTTTTTCATATCATTCTTAACCATCAAAACTCCAGCTCCTACTTATACATAATCTGCTCACCTCCTTTCCTCTCCATTTCCTACGTCACTTTTGTTCTTTTGCCTTACTCGCCGTACATTAGCTTTCTCCCTTTCATTTATACCCTTCCCCAAAACTTACTTTTTCCAACAAATATCAACTTCTTCAGCCCTTCCTTAACTCTGTCTCTCTAACTGTATGTTTTCCTACTCCCTGTCTGTCTGTCCGTTACCTGTCTGTCTATCTGTCTGTCTCTCTCTTTCACACACACGCACAGTCTAGGGTGGATCGTTTTTACACTTTTTTAGAAATTCAAAATCCAATAGTGTTCAAAAGTTGTGTACCCATGAGAAAAATATTACTGTGAAATATTAAGTTTCTACAACAATATCTTCTGCCTCCCCAAGGTGCACAAACTTTGCAAAATTCAAGAAAATATATGATATATTTTGGACTTTTTAACTCTACTAAGCAGGGCATAAATCATATAGCAATAGTTATAAATATTTTCTAGTTTGCTTCCTAAACATAGAGAAAAAAGTTGCTCTTTACTAAATAATATCTTCTGCCTACCCAAAGCATCAGTTTATAAACAAATTTTCCTGAAATGGCCATTTTTTCATAATATTTCTAAAAATCACAATAGAGCCAAAAACGCTTCTAATACTTGAAAATATACTATTGGGCAACATAAATGTCTGTATTTCAAGTCTCAGTGCTGTAGTCTAATATCTTCTGCCTCCCCAGATAGGCTTCATGTCATGACATGTCACTACATGTTTCCTCTTCTCTCACTGTCAGTCAGTCTTTACTTGTCTGTTATTTTATGTATGTTTACTTGTCTTTACTTGTCTGCTCCCTACAGAAAGGTCTGATTTGATTCAAAGGATGGCCTGCCACGAAACAAGACTTGCAAGTATGTGTCCCATTTTTGGGACACCAGATGATTTAAATATGAACTCTCTCCCAACATAACATGATGTAATGAGATATTATTTGTATGTACGGCAAAAGCTGAAGACTTCTAAAAAGGAGCCAACATTTTCTGAGATAAGTGTTGTCATTTCAAAGGTGAAGTCTGTGTGGCAGCGAGCTTCAGTTCCAACTGTGTCTGATGAACGAGTTAGGCAGATGTTGGAAAGCTATCACAACAAATACAAAATATTACAAAAGCTAGGAAAAGAAAGGAAGGACATTAAGGCCTACCAAGAGAAAGTACAAGGTTTTCAAAAAGATGCTTTGGACATATTATTTGATAATGCATCTTGCAAATGTAAGAACTTCAAGACATGCAAGTGTGAGAAGGAGAAAAGAGTACAACAAATGGAGCAAGAATTTTTAGTGGACCAGAGAACAAAGAGAAAAATGGTTCTTGGATCCTTAGATGCTACCACAACTAAAAGAAATGTAAAACGACTGAGTAGAAAACAAACAGTACCGGGACTAAGTTCAAGCACTGACTCCTGTGAAATTGAATTGTATTGTAGTACAAGTTCAGCAAGTGAAGGCGATGAAGATGATTTTGCTCAACATCTGACTGTTTTTATTTTTTCTTGGACACGTAAGCGTAATGTAATCTGAACTTTTCCCCGCCTTGCACCAAAGTGGACATAATACGTATTTCACGTTCTAAAGCCTTCTAATTATGCCTGGTCGTATATTCCAATTGACGTCAAGAGTCAGAAAAACATGAGACAAGTAAGGTTAGTTTCATTTAAATTTCTGGGGCATTTTTAGTCCACCTTGTGACTTAATGAAATCTACCTCTCGATGTGGATTCCTGGAATTTTCTGCCATTCTTTTTCTCTACTTATGAGTCTCTCTTACGCATGCTCATATACATACACAGATACATAATTGTAATCTCTCTCTCTCTCTCTCGCTCTCTCTCCTTATTTATTTATCTCTCTCTTTTCTTCCCTTTAAGTTTTAACTTTTCCTTAATTTGCACCTTTGCAATCTATCTATAGCCCGACGCCCTAATCCCGCAAAGGGTGGCCGCAGACAAAACGCCTCCAAGTCACTCTGTCACCCACCATTTGACTCCCCTCCCCCCAACTCACCCCCCCCTCCCTCATATACCTCTCAACTCCATCCCTCCACCTCATCCTCGGTCTACCCCTCCCTCTCCCTCCCTCCACCTCACCTACATACACCCTCTTAGTCAGTCTTTCATTCTCCATCCTCTCCACATGTCCAAACCACCTCAGTGTATTTCTCCTAATCTTTTCTCTGCAATGTCTTGATATATTTCCTTATCCTACGTGTTACCTGTTTCTTCAAAGTTTTCTACTTTTGCTCTTTTTTGTGAGATATAGAAATGAAATTTCTTTTAAGTTATGATTAGCACAAGTTTCAAGGAGGTCTAATCCAAAGATAGAATTTTCAGGGATCATGAAATGGCATTTGATATTTTACATTTAAACAGGTATATGATGATAGAGACAGGAAATAATAAATTGTGTCTGAATTTCAGTGTCGTTAACTGTGCTTGAAGTGGATCAAGGTCGGGCTAAAACTGCTACATCCCTACAATAAAATTAATTTCATAATGTCGGTAAAACTTCTCCCACACGAACATTAAATTACTACGGTAACACAAATTTCCAGTTGACTAAAGCTATATATTAATTCATCAACACATTTGAGTACATACAACAAACTGTTCAGGTGACTGACACTTTCTTATACACTGCAGGCGTGTTAAAATTACTCAGGCAAGCACCTCACTTCTAACCTCCGGATAATAATATTCAAGGATGAAAAAAGGAAAATTTTATCTATAACTTATTTCTCCCTCTCGTAACAAGAAGGAAACAACTACAGATGAACACAGTTATACAGTAAGCGTTATTTTCATTTACAGGTTTAAGATAAAATGTAATATACTGTAACATCAAATCACCAATTCTAGTAAACATTGCAGTGCAGTTCTACCCTGCAGTGTAATTCTTATCGTTTAAATTCGTTTTAGTGTTAAAATATTTATAAGTGATTCTGTTAGTTATCAGCGACAATCGCAGTTTCTGCTTAATTTCCTTTGTACTCGTTTATAACTTCCTAAATACCAGTGATTTCATTTCCTTGGCGATATCATTGAACCGTATTCTTATGTCACCCTTGCCCTTCCCAAATTACCGACAGCTCCCATGCCACCCACTTCTCTCTGTACACTTCTTCTCAGGCGTGCCGACAGTCATCACCAGCATCGGGTCCTTGCTTCATTCTGACAGCATCAAAGAAGGCGACGAGGTTTGCTTCGAGTGCTCTATCAAGGCCAACATGAGAGTATCACATCACATGGTGGCGTAATGTCAGGTTGGTAGGTACTGGGAGGATATATATATATATATATATATATATATATATATATATATATATATATATATATGTGTGTGTGTGTGTGTGTGTGTGTGTGTAGTTACCATAAATTAAAAAGAAACATAATTTTACTAAAGAAAATACCAAGATATAATATGCAATATAAATAGTAAAGGCAGCGGCGCTAGCAATGTTCTGAAGAAGAAGGGCAGAATTTAAACCCTAGATGTAAGTTGCTTAAATCCACTCCTGCCCTCATTCCTGTATTATTATTATTATTATTATTATTATTATTATCATTATAACTATTATTATTATCATTATTATTTATTAGTTTATTTTGCAATTTTTCAATAAATTATTTAATTTAATTTATTTATTTACTTGTTGTTTATGTCAGTGAAAAGGATGAGTCTTCAAACAGCTGAGCGGGAGAGAATCATTTTAACCACAAAACACCTGCTTGGCATTAGGTGTTCAAGTTTTGGATAGCGTCTGCATCTTCTGGGGTAATTTGTGGTGGTGCTGATGGTTGGAGTAATGGCAGAAAACACACTTGCCAGGATTCTGGGACAAGACGAGGCGTGGATGTTGGTAGCAGTGTTGATTGGAGTACTGGTTGGATTGTGGTGGTGGGAATGTTGGTTACTGTAGTCTTGGAGCACGACTCTAAGGTTGTCATTATCATATCCTGGCAACCTAACCGTCAACAGTGCGTCCGATTTCGTGTATAACATGATACGCAGATGATTCGTGTATAATATATTCGTGTATAATAATATGATTCGTGTATAATATGATACGAAATCGAACGCACTGTTTACAGGTAGGTTGCCAGGGTACGATAATAACAACCCCAGAGTCGTGTGTCGCAACTATAGAAATGTTTGTTAAATTACGGTGAATGGTAGTAGCAATTGTGACTTGAATGTCGGTGGGTTTGTTAAACTGTGGTGAATGGTAGTAGCACTTGTAACTTGAATGGTCGTGGGTTGGTTAAACTGTGGTGAATGGTAGTAGCACTTGTAACTTGAATGGTCGTGGGTTGGTTAAACTATGGTGAATGGTAGTAGCATTTGTAACTTGAATGGTGGTGGGTCGATGGCGTAAACATTGCCTGAAATGGGGTTGTTTTGGCGGGAATGTTTATTGAACTGTGGCTGGTAGTAGGAATGGTGGCTGTGCGGTGGTGTTTTGATAGTGGGAATGTTGCTTGAAATGGAATTATCTGAGTTGGAATGTTAGGTTGATATGTGGTGGCTGATGGTTGGAAGATTGGCTGACATAAGGTGGCTTGGGAGAGAAGTGTTGGTTTGGATTATGATAAAAGACACACATGCAAAGAGTTTAGAGAGATGAGCCTTGGGTGTTGGAAGAAGTGTTAGTTGTGCTGTGATCAGGGGCGTCATTTCAATTTTCCTTGGGGGGGGGGGGACATAGGCTATTTAGGAGGGTCCCCCCCTACTCCCACCTCCCCACATGTGTGGGGTGGCGAGCAAGCATTTTAAAGTCACATGCAAAGCTGTGATGAGGAAATTAAAGCAGTAAACAAGTATATATATATATATATATATATATATATATATAAATATATATATATATATATATATATATATATATATATATATATATATATATAACCAATTACTTCCTAACACACACTAATGGATATTCTAGCATTGGCAGTATTTCTGTGTGAAGTTGCATATGTAATTTAAAGTGCATAGTAAAGTACATATCATTGCATTATATGCATATGACCTTGGATAATAGACGAAATAGCAATTAAAATATTTGTGTTGGTGATAGCTTAAAATGTCTTCATTCTTATAACCTAATGAAAAAATAATGACTCTAAAATTGAAAATGAAAAGTTGTAAACTTGTAAATGAATTGAAAATGGAAAGCTTTTAGCTTACAAGCTCCCAAAATACCATGAACTGTATAATGTGAGAAAGTAAACTGTACACTAAGAGGTGGGAGAAATAAAATGATTGTTTTTAAATCTGGAAGAGGCTCAGGTAAGAATAGTATATTAATTTCAGAATTTATTAGAGGAAACTGAAAACTAAACTACATATAGTCATTGCATTGAAAAATAAATAAACTTCTGCGACAGTGGATAGCTCCGTGATCTCTTCTTGCAAAAATATCAACCAGGGTGTTAAAGTTAAGATTTTTAAAAAGTTCCTCTTTCTGAGGCCATAAGTAGCAAGTCACTAAGCGATCAATTCTCACTGAGGTTCTTAGATATGTCTTGATTAGGCTAAGTACCGAAAAAAGTAGTTCATTGCCTGCAGTAGTAACTAGAAAGGTGATAAGAATTTTTATAATTTTCACTATTTGTGAATAAGCACAATCTAATTGTTTGAGTTCATCATATAATTCAAACAGATGCTTTGGCTTGTCACTCTTCCTTTGAAAATGTCTTTTTGCAACAGATATTTGGGAAACTAGAAGAAATTGTAAGGCTGTACTATAATAGAAAGCTTCTCATATTCTGGAAAGCCTCTGGAATTGCAGTCAAGCGCATCCATTGCTTCTATTAAGGGCATTTTAGTGTGATGCGAATATCAAGCTCTGAGAGAAATCTGTTTAATATATCAAAATAGGTTCTTTTGATTTCAGTCTTCGGAGCAATACAAGTATTCACCTCACTTCACTCACTTCTTCCTAGTACTGAATCAATTAAGAGGCTCTTTAGTCTTGATGATACCTTCTGAATTATCTTAGGTGTGCCAAACTGATTTGAATTTTCCAAGTTGGTATTAGTCACATATGTTGATGCAAAATCTTTAGCTTTGTCAAAAATATCAGAGATAGCCTCGTCCGTTCTCAAGACCTGCAGTTCTTTAATAGTTGAATGTATGAGACAGCGAGCTTCAGATAGTAAGATTCCTTTGCTTGAAGCTAATCTGACAAATCCTTTGCTTGAAGCTAATCTGACAAATCCTTTGCTTGAAGCTGATCTGACAAACTATTGATAACTCTAAGGACTTGTTCAATAATATGTAGATCCATTCCGAACCTGAAAGACTAACTTTTTGTACAGTCCAATTGCTTCTGCTGCAGCTTCTGAATCAGAACCCTCTGAAGCTGTATGAAGCACTGATAGCAAACTTCTATAGCCTTTGATATTGACATACAATAGTAAGACCATCTAATTATAGCAGTTTTTTCTAGTGTCAAAACCTGAAGATCTGCTTTCTGTGCCCCTATGACAAGTTGGTTCCTTGTGTTACCGTTAGTAATAAATGTGTAAGGTGTGTTAATAACTGAAGGAAAAAAATGAAGAGAGGTCACTGGTATTCTTTATGCAGTCGCCCAGTACTAAATTCAGCCTGTGTGCATGGCAATGTATGTATACTGCTTGGTAATTATTATATCCCTTAGTCTTGCTTGAACCCTGCTAAAGCATCCACTCATTACATTAGCATCATCAAAACACTAAGCCATACAGTTAGATCAAATTAAACCAGATTGTTCTATCTACTTATACATGAAATCAGCTAAACTTGCAGCCTCAACCTTTTCCATGTGATAGGTTCCAATGACACATTCCTTCACAATACCCTCACGAAAGTACCGTACCGCACAAGAATAGCCATCTGTTCTTTTTTTTTTTTTTTTTTTTTCTAAGTCTGTCGTTTCATCAATCATAACTGAAAAGTACTTGGCTTTTTGTGTTTCGGCACAAGTTGTGTCTTTGATATGTCTTCCAACAACTCATATCAACTCATTCTGGTACTGAGGAGTTGTGTAATTGCCATATTGTCAATGTAACTTCTAGAGAGGGGTTTGATTTAGCAATTAGGTGAAGAGTTGCTACAAAATTTCCTTAATTCAGTGGCTCACCACCCTCATTATGTCCACGAAAAGACAGGTACGTACAGTACTTCCTAAGATGAATAAAAGCCTTTAATGATAGTCAGAATATAATAAAAAATGCCAGCTTAATGTTGAAGTTACTGTAACTGAACAGCGGGCTAGGAACATATTTAGACTGACATTCTTTAATATACATAGTAAATTATTGTGATTATTACACACACACACAGACACACACACACACACACACACACACACACACACACACACACACGATATATTTCACTCAAAACTTATTGACGCTCAATACAAATGATTTTTAATTTCACGGTGTTAACCTTATATATTTTTTCATTAATTGTACTTGATTTGGAGGCCCCCTCAGAAAGCTTGGGGGGGGAGGGGCGAGCGCACCTCGCTGCCCCACCCCCCATGATTCCCCTGGCTGTGGTGGTAGGAATGGTGGTAGGAATGGTGGTAGTCGGAAGGAGAGGTAAGATTTGGTCGAACTGTGGTGCTTGAATTACTATTGTTAGTATTGGAAATAGTACTGATTGGCTTGTGTTTGATTATTGTTGGTTGGATTTTTCTTGGAATATTAGTTGATTTGTGGAGAATGAAGGTTTCAGTGTTAGTTGAATTGTGGTGAATTGTGATTGGAATTTAGGTTAAACTGTGCTGGCTGCTGCTAGCACGAGTGTTGCTAAATTGTGGTGGTGGGAATTTTTAGTGCCTTGAGGGGGGTTGATGCTGGACAAAATGTTGGGTGAATTATAGTGACTGATGTGGTAATGGAGCCGGGAATAGTGGTTGATATGGAGGTAGTTGTGGCTGACCTGTCGCTAATACAGGCTTTACTGACGGCAGTCACCATAAAGGCAAATGGGAATAGAGACTGATGTGTGTGGTGAAGGATGAGAGAGAGAGAGAGAGAGAGAGAGAGAGAGAGAGAGGACTGTGTGTGTGTGTGTGTGTGTGTGTGTGTGTGTGTGTGTGTGTGTGTGTGTGTGTGTTTTAGACTAACATGCTCGTGGTAAGTGTTATGAATGAAAAATCTAGAACAGTAGCTTGGGTCAGTTTTGGTGGTGGTGAATGTGATTTTTTTTAACTTACTGTGACAAAGAATATTCTTTTAGAATGGTATGGTTGTGGTTAGTGTGACTTTGGTGATATGTGTGGCTGGTGGAAGAGAGTGAAGCTGTTCGTGAGGACAGTTGAGTTAGTGGTGGTGGTGGCAGTAAAGTACTTGAGGTTTGAACGGTGTTGACAGTGTGGAGAAAGTGGTGAGGAGTATGAAGAGAGAAACCTGTACTGTACACAGGAAAAATCATCGAATATATTACCAATACGCCGGGAATCGAACCCGGAACTCCCAGGTGAGAGCCAGGCAGCATACCACTACACCACGACCAGGTGAAAGTTGCCTCACATTGTCACAATCCTGTAACCAATGTCCCTCCGTCATCAATGTGGGCCTGAAGAGAATGTGACAATGTGAGAAAACTTTTACCTGGTCTTGGTGTAGTGGTATGCAGCCTGGCTCTCACCTGAGACTCTGGGGTTCAATTCCCGGCATATTGGTAATATATTGGGTGGTGAGAAGTATGTTGGTGGTATGTTTTGGTTTTGGCGTAGTTGATGGTTCTGGTTATGTGATTGAGTATGTATGATTGTGGTGCTCAGATGTTAATAGAGTTGTTGTAGGGATGACGTTTGCATATTATTAGTGGTGGTGGTTGTGGTGCCATAGTGGTGATATGTTGAATGTGTGGCAAGGGCAAATATGGTGGTGGTTGGTGTGGTAAATCTTCTGACAGTACGTGTGATTGAGCTGATGGAGGAGGGCGAATGAGCTGGTAAGTAATTACGGAGAAAGTTACATTTTGTGGTGTACTGAGGCCACTAATTCCTGCACCAAATTGTTAACCTCTCTCACTTCGGTGACGATTTTCCTAGTTTTTCTTTTTTTCTGGTACCTCATTTCGATTCAGCTGAAGAGAAACTGCTCGAAGTAGAGGAGTCTGATTTTCTTCATTAACTTTTTCGGTATGAGAACGCTTTGTTAATTTGAATATCATGATCTGAAACTAACACTAATACTATCACCAACCGATTTTATTCAACTTAGGAGAGATTTCGAATTGAAGAAATAAGATTATAACGATCATTAACCTCCTTATTATGAGAGATCTCCTTAAGGTGAATATAATCGCCTGGAAGTAACTGAAAAACGCTGAAATATACGTCACTGAAATGAACAGGTTAATAACACTGAAATGGTGTGCTTTATAATGGGTTAACGCATCTCTATACGTTAAAACATATACTGCCCCATGAATCCATAACCCTTTCTATCCAATGACGTCTTTTTTGTCTTTTTATAAACAACTGGCCTGCTTTCATTCAGCTTAGGAGAGATTCCTCATTGTGATGTGGCTAATGACAGCTATATCTAACTCTTCCGGTTATTACAGTCTTTTCTAAATTGCTCTTGAAACTCACCTAATACGTTGCATGGACGGCTCATTCTGCTGGTGAGGCCCTTGGTATGCAAGTGAGATTAGGGAATGGATAAATGATGCAGTGTAGACAGTGATAACGCTGACTGCGCCGTACCAGCAACACGTGAGGAGACACGCTAGTGTGCGGCCACACTTGCCCTAGAGCATTGTCCGAAACACTGCTCGAGACATGTTGGATATGTATCTCACGCATGCTTGCAGCATATCGCCGACATGTCTAGGTCAGTGTAAAGGCCCTCTCCCACTTCGGCGAAAGTGTGGAAGATAAAGTCACGATGTGTCAAAAATCCCTAATCGTGGGTATTCGTGATCAAAATCTTGTCCCTTCGTGGCATGGCGCCGATACGTCGCACGAGGTGGGAATTTGTCGTGGGGGATCACGACGTTTTCATGCTGCATGAAAACGTCGTGGCTCTCCAAGATTTTGTAAAATTTCGCAGATTAGTCGTAAACAACAAGGCGACGCCTCGGGAACGTCGGCGTATAAACCGAGTATGATCGCCGACATCGGCGAGGCGTCGGCGGTGAAAAAAAACGTTGAGATGTCATACGGTCATACGGCGAAGCGTCGGCAATGTATCGGCGATGCATCGGTGAGGTTAATACGACATAGCCTACGTAAACCTTACGATATGTACCGGGTTGTGCGACAGTAATATTTCATCTTATGAATGTCGGTGATATATCGCCAACATTTCGCGGATGAACCGTTGATTAATCGCCTTAAATACGCCGATGACGGCGAGGCACCTGCGATGGCCTCGGCGGTTTGTCTGCGAGGTGCGTGCTATGCATTCGCCGACACATCGACGATACATCGTCGACAGCACGCCGCCGATGTACCTTTATCGCCATTGAGTCGCCATAAAAAAAAAACGTTAAAATTTGAATTTAGAATAATGCTTGTGCATTACGCCGACATATCAGCGATATGTCGGCTACTGTTCGCCAGTTATATCGTATACTCCTCCGAGGTTTCGGCGTTTTGTTGTACTGGTGTTGCCGGTATTACGCCGACACCACGATTCTTCGTCAGAATCGTCGACACATCACCGACTTCAGCCACGATTTTCATCGTGGCTTCATCGTGCCTATTTACGCCGAAGTGGGAGAGGGCCTTTACGGACATTGCATTGGGCAAAGTCAGTGATATGTTGTAAACATAGGTGAAGTATTTTAGTGATGTGGTCCACACTATGAGACACATCCCAGCACCATGACGAAGAGGGAGAACGCGTTCTTTGCTGCAGCAGCAGCGGTATTATTATGCGAACAGCAGGGACAACAGAGAATGTATTACCGGCGATTCTGGGTGCGACAAGGCAAAATTTGACTAGTGCCATCATTAGATATGATGTTGGATTGTTCCTGGCACAACGAACGGACTGTGCATCATTCCAAAATTTCTCCAGGCTAGCGAAACCAAACTCTGAACTCCTACTCAACAATACTGGACCTACCAGCAAGTTAGTGGGAAAGAGGCTCAGACAAACAATACCATCTGCTGATCGCCTGATAGTGACCACGGTGTCTGGTTACTGGTGATTCATAACACAGTCTCAATTACTTATTCAAAGTATCCAAGCAGTCTGTCTCCTAGATAGTGCCAGATATGTACACTGCAATTGTCGCCGGCCAGAGTATGTAAAAATGAGTCAAATGTACTGTACGTGCACATCTTGGCACACCCACTAGTCACCACACAAATGGTGTTAAAATATCTCATTATGAACGACAATGTAGTTACGATAAATATGCATTATATAGTCTGACACTCTCCACATAGTATTTACCGTTAGATTCATGTTAGATTCATGTCGGCAGCTTAATGCCTTGTCCACACCACTGCTACCAACATGAGACAGACAATGCGTGTGACAATAGTACTTAAAACATGTGTATGACCAGGTTCACGGGTCAGATACATGTTCCAAACACAAGTTTTGAGCAAGCGCGGCCGCACCCTTGAATGTGGACCACCTTGTATATAAGCATTACATACATGTGAAAATAATTTATAAAAATTCCTGACTTCATCCATGTGTAAACAGTGTTATTCTGTTTATTATTTTTTCAGCCAATGTTTTTGAACTTCGGCACGGAGGCATGATCCCAGATGATACCAATGGGCTGTGTTTTGATATAAATATTAATAGAAATGACTGATACCGACTGGAAAGATTTAAGTCCTTAATTCTTTGACCGCTCATCCCCCACTCTTCCCAAAACACACACACACACACACACACACACACACACACACACACACACACACACACACACACACACACACACACACACACACCGTGATTGCTTTGGTGTGAACGAAACATATTGCAGTAATTGCCACTGATATTGCCTTTGTGTGGAGCCATGAAATTTATCCTGATAGCTACAGCATTTTTCCGGATGGAGGGTAGTTGGGGTCATGTGCATGTGTCTGCGTATGTGAGGTTAATGGGATGTGATGGCGTGTGGTATTATCTAAGTTCTAGAAGTGTGGCAAGGCGATTATGTTGATATGCAAATAACATTTTTATTTAAAGTCTGTGTTATTGTCTGTGGTGTTTAGTGTCTGTCTGGGAATGTGACCTAGGTGGGATGTGCTTGTGTGTAGTGCATATGATGTGCACTAATTGTGTGGAATTGTGGTGTGAGATATAGTGTCTCGATACAGGAACGAATATTGGATTGAAAAGTGTATTTTTGGTAAGGAGGACTAATATATTTGTCTGTGTACTCGTATGTGACGCTGTTGATATATGCCGGTATGTACTGCATGACGTCTGGAGCCTTAAACTGTGGAATGGTAATGTAAGTATTAACACCTCTGCATCAGAACGAACAATGAAGTGCAATGATAATGTAGGAATATTAGGTTTGGTGTTTGTGTCTTTGTTCATTACTTGTAAAAATATGATTGTCTGGATGTGTATGATGGTATTTGGGCTCTGATATCGTGTAATGTCATATAAAATGTTGATATTTATGGTACTCAGGGTGAGCTTTAGCCTCCATCCCAGTGGTTTTGTAGTGTGTGATGGTGATGTCGAGGATGTGATGGAATGAAATTTGGGAGTCAGTGGTGTGGAGAAGCATTGTGCTGTGATGAATTTATCTTTCTGATAAACTGGGAGTCACGGTTATTTTTTGCTTTAGAGAATTGAACTGAAAAGGGATAAGAGTTTGCTGCTAGGCAGGTGCTACACGACCGCTGTAGCAGTGGCTGAATGCAAACAGACAGTGCAGAGTAGTGACTATTGAAGTAACGATAGGAAAAAAAAATAAAGATGAAACAGTGCAGCGGGGAGACAGAGGTTGAAGGGAGGCAGTAAGAGGAGGAGAGTTAATGAGACGAAAAAAGCCTTTGAGTCCACCTTGTTTAGAAGTGTGTATGTGGGGAGCATCACCACACGACGGTTTTACTCTCCACAGGGGCGAATAAAACCCCTATATAAAGGCATCAGTTGTCCAGGGATAAATAAGGCATGGAGCTGGCTTAACACACCTAATCTCTTAGAAACAGATTTTACAAGAGAGGTAATATGATCTTTCCAAGATAAATCGCTACTGAATGTAACCTCAAGAATGTTCAGTGATGATGCAGGACTAAGCTGGATGTTGAAAACTAAAGGATACTCCTGTGGAATATTTTGACGGATCAAAAGATGTAAGAAATGAGTTTTTGATGCATTAAAAACAACAAGATTACTTTTATTGCAATTGGAGATATGTCAAGTAAGCCTTGAGGTGTGTCATAGCTTCATCCTTTTTTCTTTTTTCTTTTTTTTAATACGGAACAGAGGAAGGAAAAACAAATGAATAAAAAAAAAACTAATCCATACACCAGATTACTGGTGTCCTCTGTTCACAAAATATCTGTAACAGTTAGACTTGAACAGCTGTAGGTTGAAGTTTTGAGGGGAACAACTCTGGGGAAGCGAGTTCCAGAGAGATGCAGTTCGGGGAATGAAAGAATTCTGATAGGCAGAAGTTCTGCAATATGGTAATGTGACAGTCCAGTCATGAGCGCTACCAGATGCCCGTGTAGCACGAGGGAAGGCATGGAGAGGTGGCACAATGGGCGCAACTTCGTCTTAGCATTTGCTATAAAAATATCTGTAAAATAATGCAAGGGAGACAACATTCCTTCTTATTTGTAGGGGAGATAGTTTATTAGTAATAGCAGGGATATTAATAATTAAACAGCTTTGTTCTGAATTTTGTCTAGTTGTTTTAATGCAGCCTCTCCACATCCATTCCACAAGGATGAGCAATATTCAAGTTGCGAGTGCACATGACTCTTATAAATTATAGCTAACTGCTCGTCAGTGAAGAAGTTACGGACTCCGTACAATAATCCATTTTTTTTTTTTTAGGCAGTTTTAGCAAGTGATCTGACATGAGAGGTCCAGCTGAGGGCATTGTTACGTGAGACACCAAGAATTTAAATACTTTTGGAGATGGGAATACTTGTAGCATTGAAGGTAATATACGAATCTGGCAATACCTGTCTATTAGTAAATTGTATATATTTAGTTTTACTAGTGAGACAAAGTTGTTTTGTCCCCATTCACTGATCGTAGATAAGTCTTGATTTATGGAGATGGCTGTACTGAGTTTAGAGTTAGAGATATCAGACTTTGTAAATGGGTGTCTGAGTGTGAATGAACTATGAAGAATTGAGTCATCTGCATATGAATGGATGGGACTGTGGGTGACAGATGGGAGATAATTAATGTGAACCAGGAGTAGGGTTGGTGCCAGAACTGAGCCCTGCGGCACGCCGGCGTTAATTGAGTGGAAATTGGAATATACATCATCTACTTTTACTCTTATTTTTCTGTCACTGAGATATGAGGAAATCAAAGGAATAAAAGACTTTAGTCCATAGCAAGGGAGTCTGGACAACAAGGAATGGTGCCATACTCTGTCGAAAGCCTTAGAAATATCAAAGGCTGCTGCATGAGTTTCTCCATGTAGGTCGATTGACTGATGGATGGTATGAGTCAGGAGATTGGGTATGTCAATGGTGGATCTTTCGTGGCAAAAACCATATTGTCTCTCATTAATCAAGTTGTTGGATTCAAGATGTTTGACTATATGCTTATTAATTAAAATTTCAAATACCTTACCAAAGAAAGATGTGACAGCTATTGGTCTGTAATCAGAAGGGTCAGTGGAACTTCCTTTCTTAGGTATGGGGTGGATATTGGCTTCTCTCCATAAAATAGGGAATGACAAAGTACTTATGCATAGTCTGAATAATTTAGCAAGAACAGAGGCAAATTCTGGGGAACACTTTTTCAAAACAATTGGAGGAATTCCATCTGGGCCTGGAGCTTTGTTGGTAGGTAAATTGTCTAGGATGAATTTTACACATCTTGTCTGTATTTTAAGTGGAACAGTTTCGGGAGAGTCAAGTTCTAGCACTGGGACGTTCTGGCTGGCTTCCTCTATAGTAGAATTTCTGGCAAAGGTACTGGCAAAGATATCTGCTTTCCTAAGTGGGTCATTTGTGATGTTGCCATCTGAAGATTTTAGTGGGGGAATGGAAGATGACTTGTAAAATTTATTACTGAAAGAATTGAGAGTTGACCAGAATATTCTATTGTCATTAGGGTTGTTAAGTAGTTTTGATGCTTGCTTTTGAAGAAAGTTTGATTTAGCGAGATCTATTACAACTTTTGCATGGTTTCTAGCAATTATAAATTGCGAGTGTGATTTAGATGTTTTTTTTATTTTAAGTAAGAGTTATATGGTAATGACTTTTGGGCTGTTACTCTGGCACAGATGCTATCAAACCATTTTGGAGAGTTTGATCTTTTAGTGAACTGCTGACTTGGTATGAATAAATCCATACCAGCTAGTATTAAGTCGCAAATGTGGGACTGGGTAGAATTGGCATCACTAGAGATGAAAGGCTGCCATGGAATGTCAGCAAGTTAATTTCTAAATCCATCCCAGTCTGCCCTATCAAAGTGCCATCGGGTCACCCTGACAGGTTCAGAATGGGGAGGTTTGGGGGGGCTAATTAATGAGCCTTTGATGAGATTGTGGTCAGAGAATCCAAATGGAGACAATACTACTCTGCTGTATTGATCAGGATTATTTGTCAGGAGTAGATCTAGGAGATGGGCATTATGGTCAGGATTGTCTGGTATTCTGGTTGGTTGCTTTACCAGCTGCATGAGATTAAATGATTCTGCAAATAGCTTGCACTCTAGACCAGCGTCGTCAGTCCTGGCAGAATGCAGTAGCCATTCAACATTATGTATGTTAAAATCACCTAGAATGGTAATTTCCATGCTAAGGGCAAGGTTAAGGTTACTCAACTGTGTGGATATGGAATCAAATACACTGGGTTCCGATGGAGCATTGGAGGAGCGATAGACTACTCACATATCTTTGGTAATATTTTGACAATTTAGTTTATACAATGAGTAATGAAAACTAGATGAAGTGAAGTTTAAAATGGTGTCAACTGCATACTGAGATTTAATATAACAACAGGTGCCGCCCTTGTTACGGAAGTTTGTGAAGAGATGGTAACATAGAAAATAAAATGGGGATATTTCAGCAGATGGTGAGATTTGTGGTTCTGTGAGGCATAGGGCCAGAGGGGATATGGACTGTAGGTAAAATTGAACTGAATTTTAATTGGTACTAAGACCACGGATGCTGGTGAAGAATAAGGCAGCACTTTCACCTCTCTGCTGACGAGCATAACCAGAAATTGCACTAGTCGCTGCCGGCACAGTCGCTTGATGGCGACCGGGAGGACTCTGTGCCACCAGTCCTACTCTGCCGGTGGTGTTAATCCAAGGTACCACCTCGTCAGAAAGTCATATTGCAGCAGCCATTGCTAATGAGAGTGGGAATAGAAGGTGTGGTATCTTATGTGCATGTAGTGTGGTGCAGACTGTTGAAGGTAGATGTATTAAGAGAGTATGCTGGCCTACTCTCTGTGTAGATGAAAGCACTGAAAATGTTCAGCAAAGGGAGATGGTCAGGATCAAGTCCTGAGGGCTGGTGAAACGGGAACTCCAGCTCTCCCTATCACCAGCTTGCCATCCACCTCGGGGGTACTGCTCTGTTCGACTGGTGCTACAGTCTACTTCTGTTGAAGTAACTGCTGAAATGGACGCTGGGGGAAGCGAATAGAAAGGTGAAGGGTGAAGTCATCACCGTTTGGGTGGACAGGGTTAGATATACAGCTTAGAAGGCCATTGATGAATGAAGGAATCAGGCCTGAGGAACACCACTTTGATAGCCCTAGAAAACAATGGCCGTCTATAACAGCAGCTATAGAACGACAAGAAGGGAAGCTAGAGAACAGGGCACCTCATCTCCATTACATTTAAGCTTTTCCTCTCTGCTACACCCATATTCCATGCTCCAACCCCACATAAAGCAGTCGGTACCACTACACCCTCATAAGCCTGATCTTCACATCCATTCTAAGCGAACGATTTCTAAACACTTTTTTCATTCCTCCCAGCACCTTTCCTACTTCATTCATTCTAAACTTCAACTCCACATTTATTCTTTCATCCACAGCAACATATGAACCTAAATACTTAAAACTACCTCCTCAAGCAACTCACCATTCAAAACAATATTCACCCTACCATCAGCCAACCTCGTACACTTCATCACTTTACTCTTATTCTCATTTACTCACAATTTCCTCCTTTCACACACCCTTCCAAACTCATCTACCAACTGTCTCAAACTCTTCTCTGAATCAGCCACCAGTGTAGTATCATCCACAATGAGCAGCTGATTCAGATTCCACTCTCTACCATCAGCATTCATAAGACTCAAACCTCCACTTAACACTCTCGTATTCACCTCCATTACAACACCATCCATATCGATATTACACAACCAAGGTGACATCACACATCTCTGCCGCAACCCCACTCTCACGGGAAACCAATCACTCACAGTATTTCTCACTCTTACACATGCTCTACTATTTACATAAAAACTTTTCACTCCTTTTAACAACCTACCATCAAGTTCATACAATCTCTAAACAGTTCACAAAGCCTCCGTATCAGTTCTTTCGTACACTTTCTCTAAATCCATGAACGTCGAAAACACATCCTTACCTTTCGCTAAATACGTTTCACACACCTGTCTCATAGTAAACACCTGATCCACGCATCCCCTGTCTCTCCTAAAGCCACACTGTTCTTCACCAATCACAATGACTCACTCTGTACCCTCTTTAACTCACTTAATTAACACTCTATCATACACCTTACCTACAACACTCAACAGACTTATACCCCTAAAGCTATTACATTCACACTTATCACTCTTACCTTTATACAACGGAACCACAGAAGCATTTGCCCAGTCAATCGGCACCATACCGCTCACAAAACACACATTCAGCAATCTTACTAACCACTCAACAATAGTCACTCCACCACCCTTCAGGCATTCCACAGCACACCCATCCATACCTGCAGCTTTCCCTGCTTTCATCACCTTTACTGACTCCTGCACTTCCTCCATCGTCATCAAAGAATCATTCAACTCTCCCAACACATTTATTCCTTGCACCCTTTCATCTGCCACAGTCTCGGCCTCCCTTTCCTCCTGTACACTTAATCTTTCAAAATACTCCACCCATCTCTTACTTACTGCATCCATCTCAATTATCATCCTTCCATTCTCTGCTTTTACTCACCCTTCCTTCCCAGATTCTCCCTTTTGCATCCTCTTCACCTCCTTCCAAAACATTTTCTTATTCTATTGAAAATTCTGTCAACCGCCTACCCCACCTCTAATGTGCTGCCACTTTAGCATGACACACAGCCCTGGATGAATGGGAGAATATTGCCTGTTCAGACGTTATTTTCAAAAATTAAGAAATATAAATATGAGATTTATAGAAACATAATATGTTTAGCACAGCAGGGTAAGTCACACGCACATCAAGTTGCAACAGTGAAGTAAGGTAAAATATAATTAAGTGACTTTAGAAAAAGGTTGCTATTATCATTTAGAGATTATATTCATTAGATTATTATCTCTTGCACATCATAAGACACAGTGCCACTCTGGATTACCAGGAAAATGGATGAAATGGTATGCACCACATGAACAGGGTCTGAAACACGCTTCATGGCTGGCAAAATGTGTGGGGATACAGTGTAGCATCAAGAGGAGGTTGCAAGTGGCAGGCAGTTAAGGCCGTGGTCGTTGTTTGCACCGGAACAGCATCTGCACAAGGGCAAAAGTTACCTCTATTCTTCACCTGCTAGCTTATCAGTGACTCCACCTAG